>NC_058412.1:95506214-95655744 GCF_002201575.2 Neomonachus schauinslandi | reverse complement strand
AAAGAAAGAAAGAAAGAAAGAAAGAAAGAAAGAAAGAAAGAAAGAAAAGAAGAAGAAAGAAGAAGAAGAAAGAAAGAAAGAAAGAAAGAAAGAAAGAAAGAAAGAAAGAAAGAAAGAAAGAAAAAGAAGAAGAAAGAAAGAAAGAAAGAAAGAAAGAAAGAAAGAAAGAAAGAAAGAAAGAAAGAAAGAAAGAAAGAAAGAAAAGAACAGGAATCCCCTGTTCCCAAGGCCATCTTCATTTCTTCAGACTAGCCAAAAGGAAAAATGGAACGTTCAAGAAAGCATACACAATCTCACCTCACCTCATCCATGAGGCTTTTCAACCTAACCTGCATGCTGATTTTTTTTTTTAACTTTTTCATCTCAAAGGTCTTCTCCATACCCTACCTCCATTAACCAGAGGACTGACAGACAAAGCAAAGGCATCCAGTATGGGGTGACTCAGAGTGCTGAGTGAACAGGGAATGGCAGAAATGAGCCGTGAAGCCATAAGGGAGGAAGAGACATGTCAAAGAAGCCTGCTGGGGGCGGGTATGGGGGCAGGGGGCGCCTGCAGGAACTGCTATGGAATTTCAGGGCCCAGCACAAGAGGAAAAGGCAGGGCCCCTGTTCAAAATCATTAAGAATTTCAAGACAGGGACAGCTGAGCACTAAGCCAAGTGTGCATACAGGGCCCTGGGTGTGGCTGCATGCTTCTAGACCCAGCCCGGGGACGGCTGCCCTTTCCAACACATTCTAACACGGAAACCCCATTTCTACAAACCCCTCTGAGCTTTCTGAGGGACCTGTATTTGAAGGCATTATAGGTATGAGCAATCAATAGCACCATCTTCTCTTCTCCCGAAACACTGTTTGTTCAGCAGTGGGGAGATTTCGCTGTGAGGTAACATCTCTCAAGTGCATGAAACCATCCCCAGAGGACCAAACGTTGACAACAGAAGCCATGCTTGCCAACCAAGCTAGTTCTGCTCGGGGTTGAATGGAAGAGAAATGAGTAGTAATTGAGCATCTACTCTGCCCCAGACACTGGATTAAGCATTTTTGCACAGCAGAGCTCATTTCATTTGCTGAAGCGAACACTAAATTATACTTTCTCCCCAGTGAAATGCTTCAAGTCTGAGGATGCCATTCCCAAGGTGGTCCATCCCCCCATCTGATTTTTCTCCTTGTCAACTTTCTGGCTCAGTCACTCAGCACCTGTGGGAGTGTATCAGAGATGGAGAGAAGACCTCACATAAAACATTAAATTTCCAGATGGATCAGAAGGAAGCATGAATGCTAAGTTCAGGAAGAAAGCTGTTTGATTTTCTTTCCTGCTTTTCCATGATGGAAAACAGCAGAAGCCAGGGTTGAGGAGCATTACCTTTCCCACCAAGCTGAGAACTGAGAGAGGTTCCATGGCTTGGGGTGAACAGGGTGACAGGAGTTTCAATGAAGGCAGAGTTCAGCCTGGAGAAAGAACCAGAAAGACGATGGTCACCATCTTTAATTCATCAAACCAAACAGATAGTCGGGGTAAGAGTGACTCTCTAATGTGAGCAAAAATGAGGAAATCTTTCTCTAGATCAGACTATTCGTGAACCACACATATACTTACACACTAGATGAGGATGGGAAGGATTCTTTGAGCTTAAGTCATAAACTATGAAACACACATATAGGAGAATTGTAAAATGGGAATTGCTTATAATCTAAAAATGCCATTTCTCTGTTGAACAGAGTTTTTGTTTTTGTTTTTTTAATAAAAGAGTAGCCAGCCCAGGGTGAAGTATTTAGGGCAACCAGGATATGATATCTCCAACTCTTTTTAAAAAAATAATATGCATTATATAAAGAGAGAAAAAAATTGATAAAGCAATGGAGATAAAATTGAAACAAGTGGTGAGTCTAAGAAAACAGTGCTCAGGGTTTCTGTGTTCTATGCTTACAACATTTCTATCAACTTGAAATTAGAACAAAATTAGAACTTATGAACAAACTAACAAAAGGGCTATCCGATGACCTTTTTGTGAAGCCTTGCCTCCAAAACAAAAATGTTCACACAGTCACTTAAGTGCCCGTTCAAGATTTATTTTCATGTGTGCAATAAGCATTCACTGTGACATAATATAATTTAGGATTGTGCAACAATCCATTGACCATAACTAGAGAAAGAAAAAGAAAATCTTGCTTTCTCTGCTAAACCTTTGAGCACTTGCAACCAAGATACAGCATCCAGAGTGAAGGAAAGAACTGCTCCTGGTGGAGTAATACTGGGTGCTTCTCTTTTAATTCAGTCTAAATCCCCCAAGTCGGCAAGACTGAATCAAAGAATCACAACTTAATAGACAGTGAAAGTCCTTCTATGAGGTAATTTCTACGAGTCCCCAAACTGCTCTCTGAATGATATCTACAGATACGGACATGGACACAGACACAGATATAGATGATGTAGGCGCCGATCTACAGAATATAGATGCAGACAAAGAGAGAGATGTACATGTACCTGACACAGGTGTGCAAGCAGATGACGTCGGTGCAGGTGTAAGTGTGCACACACTTGAGGATGAGGTAGATCTAGATGACATAGGTATAGATGAAGAATAGGGGTAGGGAGAGGTAGATGAAGATGTAGATGGCGTGGATGTAGGTGTACATGGTGTAGAAGTCGATGATGTAGATGTAGGCGTAGACGATATAAATGATGTAGATAATGTAGCTTTAAGTGTAGATGGACATGTTCATGTGGATGATATGGATGTAAGTGTAGGTGTCTACATGATCATACAGATCATGTAGAGTGATGATGCAGACTGTAGGTGTAGATGATACAGACAGAGAGAGAGATTGAGATAGGGATCGGGAATATGGGATAGGGATAGGAGACAGAGGTAGGGAACAGGGAATAGAGATAGGGATGGGGTAGGAGGTAGGGGATAGGGATTAGAGGTGGGAATAGGGACAGGGGATGGGGATAGGGAAAGAGATAATTTCCCAGCTATCCTGAAGTTAATGGGGCTCAAGTCACAGCTCCATTATGATCAAGACCACCCAGTGAATCGACAGCCATACTACTGACCCAGCCAGGTGACAAAAACAACGATAGCAGCAGCAGTAACAACACCAACACCTCTGAGCAGGTGTTGAGTGCCAGGCACCTCACCTGCAGCATCTCATTAAATACTCCTGGTCATCCTACCGGCTAACGCGTTTACGTCCCCAGAGGCTTGTGGAGCCAAAAGCAAGCTTCTCCGTGAGGTCTTTTGTGACCACCCTTCTTAAAATTTCAAACACTCCCACCATTGCCCTCTGGCCATGCCCTCTCTCCTGTCACCATTTACTCCATGGTGCTTGGCCTCTGTTCCAAAGTCATCCATCAGCTGCCTCCCCAACTAGGATTCCAGCTCCACAAGGCCATGGAGTTGTGTTGCCTCCCCTGCCCCGTCTCCGCCACCTGGAACTGTGCCTGGCACACAGGAAGCACTCCACGAGGACCCATGGAAGAAGCAAATGGCCAGGACAGGGAGAGGGGCACAGTCTGGGGGAGGGGGGGGGCCTGCCTGTGACCACACCTGTTGCCTTCATTCTCAAGGATCCGATGGTACCGCTCCAGCTCGTTCTTCAGTGTCTGCTGGGCAACCACCAGCTGCCGGCAGTCATAGGAAGACTTCTCCAGGCTCCTCTCGGCCTCCTCAATCTCCTTCCGCAGGGTTTCGATCTGTTCATTATAGAGCTGAATCTCGTCATCGTAACACTCATGGGCATCTTTAATAGCTTGTTCCAGGGCCGAGGTCTGTGGGCAAAGACACAGCTGTGAGGAAAGCCATCCTGCCTCTTCCTAAGACACAGGCTTGACCAGGAGAAACTGGGCTCAGGTACCCCGTTTTGTTTGCTTTGCTCCTTTGTTTCTCCACCAGCTTTGTTGTTGGCAATGAATTACTTTGGAATCCTGGAGCCAGAAAGGAACCTGGACACTAGCCAGCCCCAGCCCCCTCTGAAATCTGCCCTTAACAGAGTCTTCCCCAAAGAGAGTCTGAGGATGGAAAGCCCAGAAAATAAAAAGTTAACTGCTGTCCCTGGAATAAAATGTATAATTTGAATAAAGTATATTATTCATATTCTGAGTGAGCATAAATCTGACAGCCAAAAAATAGAAGCACACATACTAAATAGATAAGATGCTATTTTTGCTAAAGTAATGAAGTGGAGGGGGGGGGCGTGTTTCTTGTTCTTATTTAATCACTATGACGCTTTACTTTTGTCCTGATTTCTGATTAGTAGAGTTATATGTTTGGGTAGCTAAAGTGTGCGTGTGCACTTGTGTACACATAAAACAACCTCAGGGTTACACTATTTACATACTAATGCAGGGCTAGTCAAAATTAAGGTAGGACAATAGAAATTTGACAGAATATAAGGTGGACTTCTATTCACTTTAAGAGCTTCTAACACTGCACAAAGAGCCACGTGTGTACTTATTTACAAGTTTAGTATTTATGTAGTCATGACGCTTTTGTGATCTCATTTTCCGAAGTAGGAAAGAATTCACCACGCATTATCAGTCCTCAAAACAAAATGAAACAAACAAACCGAAAAACCACTTCTACCTACAACAGCACATCCCAAAATTCAATGCGAACCACCCGAGGATGTTGTTAAGCTGCAGATACAGACTCAGCAGTTTCTACGATCCTAACCACTTCCCACACGATGCTAAGGGCACTGGTCTATGGACCACACCAGGAGTCAGGGGGGCTGCACTGGTATCTGAGTTCAACGTCATGTATGTCTGCTACAAGGCATTTCATGCATGCAGCTGAATGCGCATACTGGACAACCTAGAGGATGCAATTCCTACGACACCTGATTCCTCACTTTACATACAGATGTGGCCTTGGAACAGTGAAGTTTCCTAAGTGATGACACGTGAAAACTTAGCTTACCATGGTTTTTGGGAATGTGTCTATTGTATCAAGAAGGAAGGAAGGAAAAGAGAAGGAACAAAGGAAGGAGGGGGGAAAGAAAGGAAGGCAGGAAGGAGGGCAGGAGGGAGGGGAGGGAGATGGGAAGGAGGGAAGGAAGGAAGGAAGGAAGGGGTACATATACTCCATACTTTGGGAAGTCGCTTGCCAGCCCGTGTCGTCCCCCGCGTCTGATGCCTGTTCCGTCTCATAGAGGGGTCCCAACGGTGGTGTGATTTCACTCTTCTGACCAGAGCTACAGAACCAGGGCCAGACACAGACTGGCCTATCACATGCTTCCTCTCTGGGGAATTTGTAAAAGGATCTCAGAAACAGCGGTGAGCTGGTGGCAGGTCCACAGAACCCTGGGGCCGCCATCTTTCATAATGTGCATGGAGAAGTTATGAAAAGCAACTCTTCAGAGAGGCAGAGAAATGAAGCCAAAGGGCAGAGACAAACAGAGATGAGAGAGTTTGTGGGAGAGAAGGGAGACAGAGAGTGAGCAGTTAGCTGCCTCAGATCCAAGTTCCTGGTTCCTGCCCCATGCCCTGCTCTCAAATTCCATAAACTACCTTTTATATCCTGTTCCTTTGCGGGGGGTGGGGGGATGGAGGGGGTGGATAGTATCTTTACAGTGGAGAAACCCGGCAGACACCACCTTAACCAAGTGATCCAAGTCACAGCACCGGCAGGAAGACATGCCCACATGATGCTCCCCTGATGAGAAGCACCCAGAAGGACACTCACTTCTGTGCGTTCCAGCCAGGAACACACAGCCTCAGCCTAATCCTGAAAAAAACATCTGGGAGCCCAAAAGGAGGGACATTCCCAAGATAGCTGGCCATCAAGGTCATGAAAGGCAAAGAAAGGCAGGAACTATCCCACATTGGGGTAGACTAAGGAGACACAACACCTAAATGCAAGTAGGACCCACAGTAAAAGATGATGTGGGTAATTTGTGAAATTGTTGTCAAGTCTGTCACAAGGATGGTATCATCGCTAGTTTCCTGGTTTCAATCTCTACACTGTGGTTATCAATTAAGGAGCTAACATTTGGGGAACCTGGGTGAAGAGTATGCAAGAAACCCATGTGCTATTTTTTGCACTTTTGAGAAGTCTAAAATTAGCTCAAAATAGAATTAAAGTGCACTCTTTCCTGTTTAAGCTTGTTTGACTGGGTGTCTGTCCCTCCTGAAAAAACGACTGTTTTAAATTCAAACAGTTACCTGTTATGTCAAATACCAAGGCCTCCCACTAATTCCTGGTGCAGCCGCATGTTCTGACCTACACCAGTATTCACACATTCTAGGAAAGGCTTCCAAGAAATAAGGACTCTAAAAGACCCTTCTGAGGCTCAAATCTCAGAGACAAGAAGCCACCCAGGAATGGAAGAATCCTGAAGTCAGACAGACATTCCTTTTCTACGAAGCAGTCCTGAGAACAAGCCTGGGGGATGCCGGCCGCACTGGGCAGCAGGGAGGGTGCCTCTGATCAAAGCTTACTTTCCTCCCCTGGATACAGGAAAGAGTCCGTGCCCACAGCACCCAGACTTTAAAAGTACGCCTATTCCACAAACAAATATCCAGGGGAAAGAAAGAGATAACAGGGAACCTATAGGATAAAAGAGACTTAAAAGACGCAGAAACCAATTATAACGTGTGGACCTTATTTGGATCGCAATCCAAGTAAACGCTAAAGAATGAAATTGTGGGAAAGACTCCCCATTGGCTGATTCCATTTATATGACAATCTGGAAAAGACAAAGCCAGTGGCTGCCAGGGGTTGGGAGTGAGGTGGGGCAGGGGCTGCCCACGATGCACAGCTCCCCGGGGAATTTCAGGGTGAGGGCACTATCCTGTATCTTGATTGTGGGTGTGGGTACAGTGCTGCATGCACTTGCCATGCAGATGTAACATGTACCGAAAAGGGGGACATTGGCTGTATGCAGACAGCACCTCAGTTAATGATGAGACAATCAGAGATCTGATCCCCGACTGGACATTTGGTGATACTAAAGAAGTACTGTTAATTATTAAAGGTGGGTTCATGGACCCACGTTCTTTTAAAAGGAGCCCTCATCTTTTCGAGAGATCTGTTCAAATACGGCTGGATCAGATGATTTGGTGTCAGGGATTCCTTCAGAATTACATGGGGGTGTGTGGGGGTGTAGGAGGTATAAGAGGGACCATGTGTTGGGGGATGGGGATCTGGGGGCTCATGAGACTGTTTTCTCATTTTTACGTATGTTTGAAGTGTTCCAAAATAGAGTGAAAGCAAAGATTATGTGTAAAGTGAGTCTATTGCCCCCTTTGGGTCTGGGTTCCCTAGCCCAGGGTGGGAATAATGGTTTGTGTTGGCAAGTTCTCACATGCAGCAACTCCTCAGCCTCAGGACCACCTCATGGGGGTGGGGCGATTATGACTCCGCTTTACAGATGAGGAAACAGACACGTGGGCAAAGTGACCTGCCAATCAATACAGGATTCAGAGCCACCTATGCAGGGTCTGAGACCCTTCCTGAAACCATGGGCCCTCCTGCGTCAGCCTCTTCCCAGCTGCAGGAGAGCAGGACACACACACACACACACACTCTCTCTCTCTCTCTCTCTCTCTCCCCGGGCCCTTGGAAAACCCCCAATTCCCACATATCAATTCCCAGCAAGCATCACCAGCATGTTCTCACTGAAGACCTAGGGGACACGGGGTGACCCCCACACAGACTTCTCCCTCCCTGAGCACAAACACTTGGCAAATTTTTAAACGGTAAGTAGGATAGCAACACATTGTCACAAACTAGGACATTAGAAACTAGAAACTTCCAACCTTCCAGGGCAAGTATGATTTTTTTTTTGTATCTCATGGGTCGGTGGTGTGCTGGTAGGAGTAGCTGGGTGGTTGGTTGGTGGCTGTCCTCTGATGGAATCTGCAGGAGGAATGCCTGCCCTGGGAGGAGGCTCTGGGGATGTAAGGTGTCTTCCAATCTCTGACGGGCACTGGTGCTCTGCCTGATTCTGCCTGCGTCCACCAAGAATCCACAGTGTCCAGCGAAGTGCTGAATGAGTTTATAAAACTGGATTTACATCTATGTCAATGTGGTTTTTGCAGCTCAATAATTTAAACTATTCATCAGGGAGCACCTGGGTGGCTCAGTCGGTTAAGCGTCTGCCTTCAGCTCAGGTCATGATCCCAGGGTCCTGGGTTCAAGTTCCGCATCAGGCTCCTTGCTCTGCGGAGAGCCTGCTCCTCCCTCTAACCCTCTCCCCTCTCGTGCTGTTTCTCTCTCTCTCTTTAATAAATAAATAAATAAAATCTTTTTTAAAAAATAAAATAAACTATTCATCAAAAGGAGAAATGTTCAAGAAAAGTATTAAGAGCCCCACTTTCATCAGCTTAAAGGGGGCCAAAGAGATGTCTCTGCATGAGCAAACCTGGCACCAGCTTCACTACCTGAGAATGAGATGTGGCCCCTCCTCCGAGGAGCCCAGAGGCCAGGGTGGGAGGTGGCTCGCTCATAGAGACATGCCCAAGGCATCACAAAGCACATGGAGACCCTCGGATGCTGGAGGATGTCAGAGAAGGCCAGTCCTAGGTACCAAAGAAGAGAAGGTTCTTCTGGAAAGAGGAGAAGTGATGAGCCAAGGGGCAGGTGCCAGAAATCACAGGAGGGTCAAGAGAGGAAGAGAAGTGAGAGCAGCCCACTCACATCTCTGGGTTTCGTGGAGGGGAGCAGCCTCACAGAAACTGGAGAGAGAGGTGGGTAGAAGGGGTGGGCCGTGCCGCAACTTGACCTTCATCCTGAGCAAAGGTGACTGCTTTGTTTCTCCTTGGACTGTTGACACCCTTCTGAGATCAGCTGCAGGTGGGAGCCACACCATGCGCTGCTCAGTACTCCCTGAACCTCATCTGGAGCTTGGCGATCAAGGCTGAATGAAGGAGTCAGTATTCGAGCACAGCTGTGGGGCCTGCTTTTGCACAGCAGGGGTCAACAGGGACCCAGGACAGTGCCTAGCAGTGAGCCCCCATCCAGAGTGGTGACCTCCTGCTTCAGTCCTCTTAGGCCCCCGGATGCCTTAGGCCCCCGGATGCCTTTGGGTCCAAGGTCGTTTATAAAAAGGAAACGGGTTCCTTTTTCTCCACATCCTCGCCAACACGTGTTGTTTCTTGTGTTTTTGATTTTAGCCATTCTGACAGGTATGAGGTGACATCTCACTGTGGTTTTGATTTACATCTCCCTGCTGATCAGTGATGTTGTGCTCAACATCATCTGTTTGGTCTACAAAGAGTAGACCTTCACCAGTGTTCAAACACTTTTCATCTGTCTGTCTCCTGTATGTCTTCTTTGGAAAAATCTCTATTCAGGTCCTCTGCCCATTTTTAATTGGATTAGTTGTTTTTTGGTGTTGAGTTGTGGCAATTCTTTATCTATTTTGGATATTAACCCATCATCAGACACATCATTTGCAACTATTCGGTAGGTGAATGGATAAAAATGAATGGAATATTACTGTCATAAAAAAAAGAATGAAATCTTGCCATTTGCAACAACAGGGATGGAGCTAGAAGGTATAATATTAAGTGAAATAAGTCAGTCAGAGAAAAACAAATACCATAAGATTTCCCTCATGGAATTTAAGAAACAAAAGAAATGAACAAACAAAGGAAAAAAACCAAACAAAGAAAACAGACTCTTAACTATAGACAACAAACTGATAGTTATCAGAGGGGCGGTGGGGGGGGGGGGGTAATGGGCAAAACAGATAAAGGGGATTAAGAGTACACTTGTCTTGATGGGCACTGATGCATAGAATTGTTGCATCATTACACTGTACTCGTGAAGTTAACATCGGCTGTATATTAATTATACTTCAATTTTAAAAGAGGGAAAAAAATTTTTAAAAAGGAAATGGAAGAAATCAAGTATTCTTCACTGATTACATGCTCTTACCAAAATCTACCACTAGATGGCGCGAGGCAACTTTAATGAGAAGTGATAACCAGGGGGGTTTACTCCTCCCAAGTAATACAGGACCTTTTTCACTTTCCTGTCACAGAAACTCTCAGTCAATGTGATTAGGGAGCCAGAAGTGCCTGTCCCTTTTCTTCCACCTCTAGGAAGTGCCATCCCAGTGGTCTCATGCATGGGCTGTGTTGGGCTTCAAAGAAGGGGCTGTCAGCTCTAATGGAGGATGCTATTCCTT
The DNA here is from genome assembly GCF_002201575.2 of Neomonachus schauinslandi. Lineage (NCBI taxonomy): Eukaryota > Metazoa > Chordata > Mammalia > Carnivora > Phocidae > Neomonachus > Neomonachus schauinslandi. Next base: position 95,645,607 of record NC_058412.1, on the reverse strand, counting down.
CTATCCTGTGGACTAGGGTTCTCAAACTTGAGTCTGCACAACCACCCGGAGGGCTTGTTAAAACAGAGATTGCTGGGCCCCATCCCAAAGTTCCTGACTCAATAGGTCTGGGATGAGCTTGTGAATGTGCATGTCTGACAAGTTCCCAGGTGATGCTGATGCTGCCGGTTTAGGGACCTCACCCTGAGGACCATGCTATGGAGGATTCTGGAAGCATCAGATGCTCTAACCAGAGGCAGAACCAGATGCAGTGGTTCTGCCAGGTTGGAGCCCTCAGGCTGCAAGGAGTTCTCCCTCTCCCACCCTCCTCACTTGTCCCCAGTCATAGCATTGGCCCTACTGAGGGGCTAAGCCACCAAATCTACCTTGGAGACCCTCAGCTCGGCTACTCCATTGGGAAGCCTCTAAAACCTTTCAAAATCAGCAAAAAAGCCAGCCATGAGCATCTCCTGAATAGGCTATGGAAGGAAGGCCCAAGCCAGGGACTCAGGTGGACCAGATGTAGAACATTCTGACCCAACTGGGGCCCACCCTTATACCAGTGTTCTCAAAGTTCCTGGATCAGAGGCATCATCACCTGGAAACTCAGAAATGCACATTCTTGGGCCACACTCCAGAACTACTGAGTCAGAACCTCTTGGGTGGGCCCAGCCATATCTGTGTTTTAATAAGAGCTAATTAGGCAGACTTCTGGTACCCATGACCATTGCCCCTTAGCTTTATGCCCATGAATGTTATGTTACACAGCAAAAGGGACTCTGCAGATGTGATTAAGGTTCTTAATCAGCTGACCTTCAAAAATAGGGAGATTATCATAGATTATTCCTGATCATATGAGCCCTTAAAAGCAGAAGTCAGAGAGATTAGATGCATGAGAAAAATTCTATGCACTGTTGCTGGATTTGAGGATGGAGGGGGCCATGTGCCAAGAGACGTGGGCGGCCTTTAAGAACAACTCCTGGCCGACAGACAGCAAAGAACTGGGGTCCTCCATCCCACCTGCACACAGAGTTGACTCTTGCCAACAACATGAATGAGACTGGAAGATCCTCCACCAAGAGCCTCCAGATAAGAAGGTCAGCCAACACCTTTATATCAGCCTTGTGAGACCCAGAGCAGAAAAAACCAACCAAGCCTGCCCAGACTTCTAACCCTGGAAGTGTGGGATAAAGGACTGTTGTTTCAAGCCCTTGCATGTATCGAAATTCACTAGAGCAGCGAGAGAAAACTAATACAACTTGTGTTTCATTAGCTCCACCGCTAGATTTATTTAATATAAGCGCATCGATTATGATATAGAAAATGACTGGTAATATTCTGATAACTGTCTCAATAGAATTGGTTTCCTTTTAATTATACATACTTTATTTTTATTCTATGCCCTTAACATTGTTCTGAGAAGTGGTCCATGGGCTTCACCAGGTGGCTGGGGGGTGGTGGGTCATGGCACAGAAAAAGAGAAGACCCCCAATTTAGAGAGACAACAACATCAGAGTAAGACCAGTAAGTCTTTCTGCAGCAGCTATGGGTGGGGACAGGCAGCCAAGCAGACAGACTGATTTCATAGTCTCCGAAACTAGGTTAATCCGTGATGAAAGGTCTTACTTTTACATTCAACAAATACATATATGTACATAGAGACAAAAACATTTATGCCCTAGAATTGGAACTTACCACGTCAGACTGGGCTCTTTCATTTTCTCATTATCTAGGGCAGGGTTTTCAACTTTGTTGCCACGGCCACAGGAAAAGCCACATTTTACGTCACAAACCACAGACATCACACAAATGTGTGTGTGTGTGTGTGCATCTGAACAAATATATATATTTAAATATGCAAACATATATATTTAAAACACAGTTTTCACAAAACAAATCCCACCATTACTAGCCATGCACTCGGTTATTTCTTATTGTAGCTTAGTCTAGTGTTGTCAATTTCTTCTTTTTTTAATGCCAGTCAATTCTGCCGAATTCATTTTACCACCCAATGATGAATGGTAAACAGTGGTTTGGAAAACACTGGTCTCAAGGACCAGTGGGCTTGCGTCCACTTCTCCAATTTCTCATTCACACAAACACACACACACATACACACAAACACGCACACATATACACATACACACAGATACACAAATTTATATACACATACAAATATATACATGCACACCTATACATATATGTATATAACATGCACACATACACACATGCACACACATACACATGCATACCTACACACATAAACATATATACATACACACGGATGCAAACACACACACACACCACATACTCATGCTCGCTCCATTCTTCCAGGGCCTCAGAGGAAACCACTAACTACCAAGTCACCAAAATGGTGTGTCTGGTCCCTGAGCCATGGTTTGTCATGAGAAGGATGAGCTTAAAGGCAGTGCTCAATTTCTCGAGGTGTGATCTTTACCTCGGGAGAAAATCACCAGACCCCAGTTTGCTTTCAGTGGCCCCTGAGAGTTGCTGCAGAGTGACAGGTTTGTGCAGTGGGCGATGGGACAGAAATGAAGATTCTGGAACTCCACGGTCCCAAAACAGATCCTGGGCAGATCTGGAGGGCACTGAATAGCTACAAAAGCACCAGATCCATTGTGGCTTTAACTTCTGATTTTGCAGGCATTGAAGGGATAGAGACAGAGTAACATTTAATGTTCCAGGTTTCCTAAATAGTCCAATTTTTCAAACTTTTTGTTCTCTTGTACCCTATGTGTACTTGTCAAACCAAATGTCAATTTATTTTTAGATTTAGAAAATGCAGGTGCAGAGTATAGGAAAATTTAGTATTTTAACCCAATGTGCCCCATCAGAATGGTACAGTAATGAGAGAAAGAAAACTGGAAGGAATCAGGGGGATGAGCTATGAAGCTCGTTAACCAAGAAGGAAGGCCACAGAAAGAGGAGTGAGTTCTTCTGGTGACTTTAGTTTTCAAACTAAGCCTCACCAAAAAAAAAAAAAGGAGGGGGTAGAAATGGGAGCTTTATGCTAACAAATTCTGAGCAGAAGCAAACACCAACACAAGCCTGTAATCAAATTCCAAAGGAGAGGGTGCCTGGGTGGCTCAGTAGTTTAAGCGTCTGCCTTTGACTCAGGTCATGATCCCGAGGTCCTGGGATCAAGTCCTGTGTTGGGCTCCTTGCTCAGTGGGGAGTCTGCTTCTCTCTCTCCCTCTGCCCCTCCCCCCACACATGCTTGCTTTCTCTCTCTCTCAAAAATAAATACATTTTTTAAATCTTAAAAAAAAATCTGCCAAAGGAGAGATGTTAGGTCATGAAACGAGAAAGAGGAAGCATAGATTTGACCAACTAGAGGATAAAAATTCCAATAAGTATCCATCTCTTCTTATTTTTAACAACAAGATTAAACTGGGCAAAACAAATCGACCTGCAGAAGGCTTGGTGGGGAGAGTGGCACAAGGGGAACCTCTGAGGCTCCTGGAATTAGCATGACCCATTATCCCTGCTTGGCCAGGACTTTGCCAGTTTGGGCATGGAAGTCCTCCATCCTGGGAAACCCTTGGTCAAAGCAGGACAGCTGGTCACACTACTCAGAAAAGCCGGTTTCTGGCTCTGAGCACTGGACACACAGGTGTGTTGAGTTTGTGAGAATTCCCCACCCCCCACCCAGCTGGATACTTGTACACTTTTCTGCACGCTCAGGACACCTGAATACAGTGTGCTATAAAACCTGATTCACATGTGTGGTGTGAATGCCCAATGGTGAGCAGCGGACACGAGGGGGTGGAGCCATACCTGGGCCTGTAGCTCCGTCCTCTGGGCCTGCAGGAGGGACACCACCTCCCGGCCCTCCTCCAGCTGACTCTGCAGGGCGGCGGCCTCCCGTTCTGTCAGGAGCTTCTCCTGTACAAAAAGGCCAGACTCAGCATGCACATGCACTTGATGTGTGAGGAAATCCACAGGGAAAGGGGGCAAAGAAGGTTCTTCAGGTTCGTGTCCCCTTGCCCAAACTCATATGCTGAAGCCCTGCCCCCAATATGGGGCCTTCGGGAGGTGATGAGATCTACATGAGGTCATGAGGATGGGGCACTCGTGGTGGGGTTAGTGTCCTTACAGGAAGAGGAGGAGACACCTGAGTGCTCTCTCTCTCTCCCCAAGATGCACCAAGGAAAGGCCATGTGAGGACCCACCAAGAAGGTGGCTGTCTACAAACCAGGAAGGAGGCCCTCATCAAGAGCCGAATCTGCCAGCAGCCTGATCTTGGACTTGCAGCCTCCAGGGCTGTGAGAAACAAATGTCTGCTGTTTGCTCGTCCCTGGCTGTGCTGTCACCGCGCCCGAGCTGACTAAGCCAGGCCCATGGCGGCCACCCTTAAGTTCTGCCTGTTCACGGTCTTCAGAGTCTGAACCATAAACACTAGGAGCGTAAATCGCCGGAGACCCACATTTTAGACCTGGCTGTGCCATAAACTGGCTAAGAGACTCTGGACAAGGCACTGTCTCCTTCTATAAAAAGGAAAGCTGGGAATGCCGACTCTCGCTGGGCTCTGTCGTCTGTCCCTGCAGGTGGCACGGTCAGTCTGTGCCCTGGGCTGTCGACGGTGCCGAGATGTCACGGCCGCACCAGGCTGTCGGGCTCCAGGGACCACAGGGCAGTAGGGGCCCCAGGGGAGCTGCCCCGCCCTCTCCCCACTCGCGGAGCGACATGGGAGAAGATCCGTCCTCAACCGCTCCACACAGGCTGAGCCGGCGCCCTTTTCCAACCGGTCCCTCCACTGTCTGTCCAAGAACATCCAAATCCCTTGGCAAGAGCCCGCCTCTGCCTCAAGAGCAATGCCTTCTGACACGGAGCGCGCTGCCTCCCCGCCAGGCAAACCTCGAACACCGAGCACGAGCCCCGTGCCCCCTGCCCAAAGCCGCACAGGTGAGGCAGCCCCCCGCTTGCCCTCACTGTGAAAAGGGGCTGGAGCCACAAGAGGGGCACGGAGACAGCTAGAGCAGGACAGACAGACAGACAGACGTGCACAGAGGGAGCCCGTGTGGGCCCGGGGCCACGCCCGATCCCGGGGCGGGGGCGGGGCGCGGAATCGGAGGCGTAACTGCAGAAGGCCCTCCTCGGCTCTGCGCGCTTACTCCAGAGCCCGTTTGGCCCCGTGTTTCTCAGTGCACGGGGGGCATGCTTTCTCTCCGCCTGGCTCTGTGTCTCTCCCTGCGTCTCAGGCTCTGCTTCTCTCTCTGTCTCCGTCTTCTTTGTTTCTCTGTGTCTTGGTCCCCACCTCCCTGCCTCAAAGATGCGGACAAGGGGGTGGCTGAGGGCAGAAGGGGACTCACGTCCCCCAGTGCCAGCACGTGGAAGATGTGCATATACGCCACACTTCGCCAATTCTAGGCCTGCAGCCTCGGGAGAGAAGCAGACACAATGCCCAGACACTGCATCTGCCAGAGCCCTGCCTGCTTGCCTGGCCCTGTCTCTCCTCACTGCCCAGCTCCTATTCATCTTACACACCTCCTCACGCCCACCCAAGGGGGCACAGGAGACCCTCGGATACAAGAAAGACAGCCCAGCTGCTGTCAGCTGGTAGCTGGCACTCATCACCGGGCCGTGATGCTCCCTCTTATAAACTTGCAAATGAGCTCCCCGCCCAGTATCCAAAGATGTCACTCCAGGACCATGGGGGAATGAGACAGAAACAAGACCATTCCGTGTCTGAGCACGAACAAAAATCACCAAACCTCCTCTCCCCCACTAACACAAGCGATGCTGCTTGATCACCAAGTACTGCCTCCCAGGTACAAATTACAGGGATGCTCAGTCATAGCACCAGCCCTCTCCTGAGGGCACCCAACCCAGAGCAGGGCCCTGCTTAACTGATCCCACCGGCAGATCACCTAACACAGGCCTCAATCCTCTCACACGTCCCTCCTCCACTGAGACACCCTGCAAGTCTCCACGGGGTACCCCCTCCCTTGCTGCAGTGAATAATTCACCCAGCTTTATTTGACCACAGATGCATCTCCAGTGGCCTCTGGCTAGAGGGCACTGACATGATGCTTTACTGACACATTAACCGGGTGAGCGGTGTTCCTTGAACAACACTAACTGTATCCTCATTTTGCAAAGGTGACTCACACATTTTCTAGGTAACAAGAGTCAATGAAACAAACCTGAAAGGGACCATCTATCTCATATATAGAATTTTTAAGCACAGATTAATAAAGAATGTGATGCTTTCTGAATCTGTTTCTCCCAGGGAGGTCTTGCTAAAAGGGCAGATTCTGACTCAGTGGGTCTGTACTCAGGCTGGAGATTCTGCACTTCTAACTAGCTCCCAGAGGACACTAAGATCACTGATGCTCTCAGAGTGGGGCCAGACACTCTCTATATTCTTACGATTCAGAAGAATTGTGTTACAAGAAAACAGAGGATACGATTTAAAAGGTGTGCTTTGGTGTAAAACACTTTTGAACCAGAGGGAAAAATGAGTATGCACGATAAAAATAAGGTATCTGGAAAGAAATCTCTGACAAAGAAAATTAAGGCATCAGGAGAAGCTATTTTAGGTCTTTGTGGAAACCTCAGTTATACCAATATGGACAGCAGGCACCTGAAATGGTCACTGGCGGGCAATTCGGACGAAAATATTCCCAAGAACAAGCAACTTTCCTTGGCAGAGTTTTAAAGTGTCCTCTGGGGCGCCTGGGTGGCTCAGTCAGTTAAGCATACGACTCTTGATTTCGGATCAGGTCAGGATCTCAGGGTCGTGAGATCGAGTCCCGCATTGGGCTCCATGCCCAGGGTGGCACCTGCTTACGGTTCTTTCTCTCCTCTGCCCCTCCCCCTGCCCCTCCTCCCACATGAGCTCTGTGCCTTCTGACACACCCCCTGCCCCTCCCCCTGCCACTCCCCCTGCCCCTCCTCCCACATGTGCTCTGTGCCTTCTGACACTGATTATAAATAAATAAATCTTAAAAAAATAATAATAAAGTGTCTTCTAAAAGCAAATGCTGGGGTTTCTTCGGCTTTGAAATAATAAAAAAATTAAAACAAAAAGACTCAAGCAGCCAGTTCCCCTGGCCCACAGGTCCTGCAGCTTGTCTGCACTCTGCTCTGGGAGCTTCTAAATGAGGGGGTCAGGGCTCCACCTGCCAGGCAGCTGATTAACTGACTTGGGTGTGGTCTAGGCAGACTTGCAGGTGAGTCCAAGTGTCTCTAGGGTTGAGCACCACTGTCCTAAGTCATCCTTGCAAAATACCCAGAATCTCACCAGTTGACCAGTCCACCAAACCTTGTATCAGCCTAACACAACCTCTGGAAAAGGGGCACCGTGACATTTTTGTCGTAATCTGCATTATTATCCGTTGATTTTTACATGTCTCAGGTTAGGCATCACAAAATCCATTAAGCCACATTAGGGAAAAACTATGCCAGCAGCTAGAGAGCTAAAGGAAGAAGGAATGTGGAACGTTATATCAGAAATAAGGTTTTTACATCCAAATTCACATTTTTTAAAAAATCAGCTCCTGTAATCTCTTATTTTTCCCCCGTAGTTTTCATCCCACAGACTCACATATTCATTAACAGAGGCCAACCTTGAAAATACAGTTTCGAATTGTGGGGGGCTCTCTGTATTCAAAGTTCATGGTCAAGTTGATAAGGAAAATAAGAAAACAGACAATTTTTTAAAAATCGGCAAACGATTTTATCAGATACCGCAACAAAGAAGCTACACAGATGGCAAAGAAGCCCACGAAAAGATTCTCAACGTCATTAGTCATCAGGGGACTCAGTTAAAACCACAGTGAGATATACTGCATACCTGTTAGAAGAGCCAAAAGCAAAAACAAAACCAAACCCCGACATACCAGTGCTGGCTACGACCTACGACACAAAGCAACAGAAACTCTCACACGTTCATTGCTGATGAGCCGCAACGATGCAAACCGCTTTGGGAAATAGTCTGGCAGTTTCTTATGAACTACACAAGGAAGAGCAGCCCATAATACTCAAGAACAAATGCCTAAGACAATGGTCAGGGACACACTTTGTGTCCTCAGCTGTCTAAACACCAGTGTTCCCAGTCTGAGTAAAAGAACAGAAGGGTAAACTTCAAATGTATGCAGAGTGAGAGTGGGGCCAGTGAGCCCAGTGCAGCTCGGAGCCCAGTCTGACCTGACGCCTCACCTGGGTCTCTGTACTAGGCCCTTGGGGGGGTAAGAGGCATCCCCAGATGTGCCTTCCCTGCAGCTGGGGCTCCGATTCTTACCTCTCTCATACCACTTGTAATGGCAGATGCTTGAGGGGTGGTCTGGACAATCTGCTGCAGGATGGTGACATAGGTCTGAATTTCCAGAAGATTCTGTTGGGGGAAGGAAAGCATTCTCATTAAAACCTGAGCTGCTTGAGATTTTGCCTCCAGGACCAGGTGACCCCAGGGATGAATGCTTTCACATGTTCACCATCACAGACAGGACAGACTGTGACCTGAGCAGCAGACATTTTAATCTTCACAAGAGTAAGGGGGCAGATAAAGAAACTGAGGCTTGATTGGTCTCGCCATTTCCCTTCAGTGACATGGATGCTTTGCTGCTGGTTTTCCTAGAGCCCAGGATGGCACAGCTATGAGAGAAAAGCAGAGACGGAGAACAAAGAGGCCCCCACAGGGTACAAAGGACCCTTTCTGATCCCAGAACAGGGCAGTGGTTCAAAGGATGGTCAGTCAATCCCAGACTAAATCACTTACTAGCTGGATGTGGTCTTGAGTAAGTGATTTAAACCACCTAATGCTCAGGGTTTTGCATATAAGAGGACTACCAATCTGGTCACAGTGCCTGATCCCCTTTCCCAGCAGAGCACCTGTGCCCAGCTCTGTGTGTGAGAGCACATCGCAGAGAATTGCCCTTGGCCAGACAATGGTCCAAGAAGCAATACCCGCAAACCCACCTCGCCCTGACCCGAATCAATGACTCCTTGGCACAGGAATACAAAAAGCCAACCCTCTTGCCTCAAGGTGGGACCAACCCTGTGGAGCAATCATACTCCAGAACCCTCCATGGGGTCAGGCTGAGGCCAGACTCCAGCTAAGCCCAGACCCCTGCGCCCCTATTCCCCTTCATCTCCTCCTGGAAGCTCACCATTAATACAGCAATCATGCAAAAATCATCACTTGGGCTCTGCTCCTGGGGAGCCTGCCCTACGATACTAACTCATGAGGCTGGTGTTAGGACCAATGAGATAATACACAGAAGCTTCTCAGTGTGAACTCTATTATCACCCCTTCAGTGTGAGCAATGGGTCCTCCCATTGGCGTAGGCAGGTCCACACTGAGACAGGAAGAGAGTCTAATACCTACTGAGCACGCACCAGGCTCCAGGCTGTACCGAGTGTCTCACCTATACTCGCATGCTGCCTCAGTTTCCCCAGAAGCAGACTGGTAGAGATTGAACGTTGTGACCCTCCAAATGTCACATATGGAAGACCTAAGCCCCACTGGGATGGGGTGTGGAGGTGCGGCCTTTGGGAAATAACTAGATTTAGATGGGGTCATGAGGGTGGGGCCCTGTGACGGGATTAGTGCCCTTAGAAGAAGTGACACCAAAGAGTTGGCATCGAGGAAAGCCCAGGTGAGCACACAGTGAGGAGACAGACGTCTGCAAGCCAGGAACCTGGCCCTGCTGGCACCCCCAGCTCAGTGTTCCAGCCTCCAGAACTGTAAGAAACAAATTTCTGTTGTTTCTAAGCCACAGTGGTACTTTATTATAGCAGCCCGGACTGGCTAAGATACAGGCCCTGAGAGACGGGTCTGAGCGCAAACAGTTTATGTGGGTGAAGGTGCCAGGAAACGTTATTGGATGGAGAAGTGAGACAGGAAAGGGAAGGCAGCCAATGAGGAGCACGTTACCAGGTAAGTTACCACTGTGGGCACCCAGTGCTCAGGCCTAGCGGGGATCCCTGGGAGCCGTGCAGAACCGTGCAGAACAGCCGGTGAGAGGGAGCTGGGGTATGAATCCACCAATGCGCATCCATCACTGGCTGAGGCTGCTCCAGGGGCAACACGTTCCATGAGGCAGAGACACCCTCCACTGCCTGGAGAGCGTCCAGAGACAGAGCTGCGGATACTGGCAGTTGGAAGGAGGCCACAGCCCACCAGAGAGGTCAGCCCCCAGGACCAAAGCCAGGCTCACCAGTCCGCTACAGTTAACCACACTGCTGTGCAGAAGGAGAGTCTGGTGTTTGCACGTTGAAGATGGCAGCTCAGAGTGGGAAGGCCACTTGCCCATGGTTACACAGCTCCAGGATTTGATTTGTCCAGTACACCAAGGCCCCCCAAAGTCAGGCCTGTGAGAAGCTAGTGGGGGTGGGAGGCAGAGCAGAGCGCTACACAACAGAAAGCTCCTGAGTGCCAACTAACTGGCTTGGAGGCAGAGCTAATATATATATATTACATTTTCTGCACTTCTGCATTTTCTGAGCTGAAACAATGATAGGTCCTAGCTTACTCAAGACGGATCTAAGCAAAATCACTTTGTGAATTGTAATGTACTCAACAGACATGTGTTCCCAATCCCTCCCCCCAACACACACACAACTGCCCTCCTGCTCTGCACATGTCTTGCTCACTAAGAGCCATCCAGCAACCAACCCCTCACCCACTTGGTTCAGGGGCAATACACACAAAAGGAACCCACTGTAGCAGGCTCATGTGTCAACCACAAGTGCCCCGGCCTTGTCTGGCCAAACCCAAACCGGGTTACCTGGGGGAAGGGCTTCAGAAGGTTCATGGTTACCTTCTTGTACCTGTCCTTTGCTGCACTGATGTCGTCCTGTAGAAACTGGGCTTCGATCTGAAGGCGTAGGTTATGCAGTAAGGCTTCATCGGCTTCCTGCAATGAGAAACTGAGTCACACATCTGACTCGGAGGGCTGCACAGCGGAGGTATTGGCACATGGGTGTGAAATCAGCCAGATGTATGGGCACACGGACCTCCTGGGTTCTTATTAAAACATAGTCTTGTTCAATAGGTCTGGGAGAGTGTCTGAGATTGCATATCTCTAGTAAGGCATTGGGTTAGCCCATTAGACCTGGTCTAGAATAATTCTCCACAGAGATTGATTTTGCCCCCAAGGGGACATTTGGTAATATCTGGAGACATTCCCAATTGTTACCACTTGGGTGCTGGGGTGTGACAACTGACATCTAATGAGCAGAGGCCAGGGATGCTGTTAAATATCCTACAATACACAGGACAGCCCCACACAACAAAGAATTCTCCAGTCCAAAATGTCAATAGTGCCATGGTTGCAAAACCTTGATCTAGAAAAATCAGGGAGAAAATTAGGATATAGTTACATACCAACAGCCTTAAAATTTAAGTTACATCTATATCTGTTCTATATCTCATCATCAGGAAGTTGAGTTTCTAAGACTAAGAAAGAGTTTTCTGGTAACACCGAAAACTTCATTTTAATAGTTTTCTCCCAAGGACTGCTGACACTTACCCTGATGCTATGTATCTTTAACACAAAATGCATTTTTTTAATGAGTGCTGTGGTAAACAGTATTTATTCCTTTAAAATTGGACATGACACGTAGGACACAAGGCTGAGTGTTCTCACCAAACATTCTGATAGTTCACTGACTTTCATCTCGTTGCTCTTGTTTGGGTAAACTAAATAGGTTGAAATACTGTGCTCTTAATAAGATAGTGCTATGGGGGCCCTGGGTGGCTCAGTCGGTTAAGCGGCTGCCTTCGGCTCAGGTCATGATCCCAGGGTCCTGGGATCGAGCCCCGCATCGGGCTCCCTGCTTGGCTGGGAGTTTGCTTCTCCCCCTCCCCTTGCTCATGCATGCATGCTCTCTCTCTCTCTCAAATAAATCTTTAAAAAAGATAAGATAGTGCTGTGATGGCCGGAACTCCCTTAAGGCTGTAGCAATCCAGCATGATACTACCGGTGAGCATTACTTGGGGTCCTCAAGACTGTCACTCTCCTGAGACACCTCTGCCGTGCACACTTGCCAATACCTGAGGCCTTGCCAAATGACTTTCTTACTGACTTATTAATGACTTGTTAAAAAGTATGATGAATGGCAGCCATGGGCTTTCATCGATAAAGGTGGATAACACATTTAAGACCTTCTCCATCCTTGCGTGAGCAGAGTTAAAACAGTCAGGCATGAACACTGGCCAAGATATTTTGAGACATACCAAAATATCCTATCACTAAAAGGATTTAGATTCCAGGGAGGCCTTTGCCTGTAGTCCTTGGAAAGACACTTGATTCCTTAATCATTCCTAAAAAGATGACTGGTGTGGGAAGATTCTGATTGCCAGATGCTGAGAGAAGATACCTGGATTCCGACTCCAGTGGATCACCTGCCTTGAATGAGCTTTCCGTGCAAGTGCAGCCTCAGCACCCACCACATCAGAGAGCTGGGACTTCATGAGACTAGAAAACAGGCTGTATGAACTTCAGGCCTACATCAGAATAAACGCTTCATTAAGAAATACATGCCTGTGTGAATTTGGCCTGAAACTTGAGCAAGATTGGGGGGGTGGGGGGTGGGCAGCTAATCATCCCACTCAACTCAAACTTCTGAGGCTATTTTATCTACCAAAAAGAACTTTGAGTTTATCTTTTTTTTAAGACTATATTTATTTTAGAGAGAGAGCGTGAACAGGGGGAGGAGCAGAGGGAGAGGGAGAAGCAGACTCCATGCCGAGCACAGAGCCCGACATGGGCCTCAATCCCACGACCCTGAGATCAGGACTTGAGCCAAAATCCAGAGTTGGCTGCTTAACCGACTAAGCCACCCCAGGCGCCCCTGAGTTTATCCTAAAAGAACTTCAGAGTTCTACAAAATCAACTGGGTCAACTGGCAACCGCCAGGCGTGTATCTTAAAGCATTCCTTTTTGCATAGGCTTATGCAAATAAAAATGAAATAAGCTATCCTAATATGCACTGTCCAAGTCTCAGGCATAATTTAAAATTTTCTGGTAGCTACATTAAATAAAATGAAAAGAAATGGGTGAAAGCAATTTTAATAATATATTTTATTTCACCCAATATACCCAAAATATTATCCTTTCACCATGTAATCAATAATTTTAAAGTTATTAATGAGATATTTTACAGTATTTTTTTTTCAGGCAAGGTCTTTGAAACCTGGTGTGCGTTTTACCCTTACAACGCATCTCGACTTGAACTTCCAGTGTTTCGATCGCCCCCAGCGCACGTGGCTGGGGGCTCCCGAGCAGGACAATGCAGCTCTACAGGATTAATTTTGGGCACAAGGGAGCATTCTATCCTTCCTCAGTGTCTCCTCCAGGTTTCTGCCCCAGGGCGAACGCCCCCAGTTTCTCTCATTTCTCTGAAGATTCTGAAGTCCCTTGATGGGTACCAGGGAGGCCAACACTGAGCAACCAAGTAGGGACTGAACCCTCAGACAGAATGAGAGAAGGACCCCAACCTGGAGCTGGTTCCCTGCCCACTGCCCCTGGACTCTTCTCTGCTTTCCCCAGGCTTTGCTCACTTCCGGGCCCGGAGCTGGGCCTCTGCTGCCCGCCGGGAGAAGCAAGAGCATAGTAAAAAATCTCACTCTTTGAAAGACACACACAGAGTCTGAAGTCTTTTTTTTTTAATCAGAAGTAAGAGAATGGACCAAATTACAAAACAGGGATGCACAGCTCCAGGTACGGGGCTCTGAACTGTCTGAACTAAATTCATGTGAAAACTAACTCTGGGCCCTCAGTTTCTGGGCTCATTCTTTTGATGAATGAATTAACCAGTCACTGACTTTTGATGAGCTCTGCCCTCAGGGCTTCACGATGGGTCCTCGAATCCTGTGTTACGGGGACAGTACTTCAGAGTTCAGTGAAACCTCAACAGCACTGCTTCTTCCTTCAGAAGACGCACACTGCCCACCCGTGGAAACTCAATGGATGCACCTGTACAATCAAGATGTTCATTCCCCAGGGCAAGTGAGCAGGTTCCCGGGAGGTCCTGGCTCTCTGAATTACCCAGAATTATCACATGAGCCTGGTGAAGCCCCTTCGTGAGAGAAATGGTGATACAAAGAAATCCCAGGGGTCTTTCCAGCAATGGGAAAGGGCTGCGGAACCAGAAAGAGCCGGGATAATTTACAGACTCCAAAGGAAAGGTAGCCAGGTCTCAAGAAGGACAGAAAGCAGGGCAGTCCCAGGACTCTAGCAGCAGGAGGTAATGGCTCATCCCTCAGGATGACCGGCTACAAATGAATTCGCCTCTGTGTCCCCTTGAGTCACATTTCTGGGAGAGTGCTGTGATGGCCAACATGGGTCACATGACCATCCACTTCACTGACAGTCCTACCAGGACCTCAGTGATGGGAAGGACAGTCAGAGTGTGTGGGGATGCAGCTCCACTCCCTTCAGGAGCAGTGGTCTGCTGTGGAAGTGATTCTCAACCCTGTGGATGGGGCACCCCTTGGAGGGGCATGGCTCAGTTCGGGGCAGAGCTGGTCAAAGACCTTGAGCCAGTCCTTCTGGATAGCCTTCTACCCTCCCTCCCCAGTACCCTTATCCCCACCCTCCCACCACACCCCTCTTAAGATTGCTGAGGATGAAACGAGGCGGAGAATTCTCAAACATCTTCATTTTTACCAAAAACTCATCCACGATTAATCCATAATCACCAAGGCTGAGGAATTGGAAATAGGGTTTCAAGGACGCTTTGTGTCATGACTTCTAAAGGGATCAAACACTCGCAATTTTAGAAATAGAAGGGACCCTTTAGGTCATTAGACCTCAGATGTTTCTTAAGTTACATGTGTCATCTTTCAAACAAAATATCCCAGGATGCCAGTGTATAGGGGCAAAGCAGAAGCATGCTTCTGGAAGGACATGATCGCAGTAGGGTAGGGGGCCAGGCCCCCCCAAGCCCCCAGCAGCCCTCTTCCCTGAGAGGGAAACGCAGCTCAGAAACTAGAGTCTCTCCTTACAGATGGACAGGCTGAGGCCAGACTGACCAGTGGGTCATGCAACTAGTTAGTGGAAGCTAATGGGAAACAACAGGACTGGAATCTGTCTCGGGCTTCTCTCTACTAGTTAAGAGGTGACAGCCAAGCCTTTAAAACGACTCATGGGTGATAATAAAGGCCAGCCGATATTTATCCTTAAAATAGGGATTACACAGATGCTTCTGCAGCACATTCTCTTGCTTTGAGGACAATCATCTGACAAACTGACCCCAACACTCGCGAAGGTGAGTAGGTGCCACTGGAATGTACAGTTGCTGGTGGGGGGGGGGGGGAGGATTCAATTGGGAGTACTCTCTTTTGTTTGCACCAGAAGTCAGAATGTGTGGACGCTTGTGTTTTTATTATGCTTTGGATGCTGTCAGCTGCATTTTCAAAAGTTCTACCAGCAGCAGCATCTAGATTTTTTCCAAATGTAGACTCTGTGTCAACAGTCTAATTTTAGAAAACATTCCAACCCTGATGTTGTATGTGTTGGCAATCTAGGCCCGTGGTTCTCAAAGTGTGGTCAATGACGGCTAGGGATAATGAGAAATGTAAAATGATTCAGAGTATAAAATATCTGACAGATCCCAGACCTACTGGGTCAGAATTTCTGGGGTCAGGACCCAGGAGTCTGTATTGTAACATGCCCTCCCGGTGCTGCTGGTCCACATGGAGATTTCAGAATCACTGATCTAAACCATTTTTTTGAGAAAGAGAGTAGAGAAGTCACTAGAGCCCAATGTGCCTTTGAAGAATCAGCCTGCCAATCCATTTACAGAGATACCAGAAATCTCACTAAAAATCCAAATGCCTATATCTTTACCCAGCCTCAAATCCAGCATCCAAGCAGCTGCTCAAGAATGGGTATTCAAGTTCATTGAGATGTCTAGTTAATTAGGGTTTAATTAAAAAACACTTCAACCTTGGTTGTCAAAAACCTTCCCAAAAATTGTAGATTTGCTTTCCTTCCCGGTGCTAAGGCTGGCCTGGAGGACGGTGCTGAGTCTGTTCTAGAGCTCTACTCCCTGTCTTCCCACTGCCTCACCCTCTCTCCCTCTGCATACCTCCTGGTTCCTCCTCTGCCCTTCTGTTCTCCAGCCTCCCCACCCCCAACCCCATCCTGAACTCCGGAAATTCTGGAAGTTGTCTCCAGACTCAGAGTTGTTCTTAGGCAAATGAAGCCCTGTAGCCCTGAAAACAAAGGCTCCATGCCCCTTCCCCAAATCCCCTTGCTTCTTGCCCTTTCCCCGGATGCACTGAAGATACACAAATTGCATGGAAAAGCATATATGGCAGTTTTAGGTACTTCTTAAAAAATTGTTTTTAAGTGAAAGCATTTGACTAGAACCCACATCATTTTAAAATTCTGGGGATTTTAAAGAAAAAAGGAGAGAAATCTTAAAGCCTCCTTATAGTTTCCTTAAGATAAGCAACACTGGGCATTATTGGGACCGATAACCATATATACATAGAGAGACAACGAGTCCCAGAGGTTAGCCAAACCCAGACACTTAAAAGTCATCAAGAATTCTTACTGCATCAAAAGTCTTAAAATCTGAATAACTTTGGCCAAAGTATGTAAGTGGTATGTTGAGGCATTTATATTATTTCAAAGTGCCTAGCAAAGAGTGGCTTGCTTTAGATTTTTTGGCTGTTAAAAATACAGGAGCTCTGTTCTGAAGATGTAATGACATGGGCAGTATTAACAGATGACAGTCTGGTGAAAGCAGAAGCAATCCTTCCCGTCAACATACATTGTGATATTTTCCAAGCATGGTTCAAAGACTGGGTCAGTGGTTTCTCCTCTACCCCATTTTCCACAGCCACATCTAGGCATGAATCCCTTCCACAAGACCAAAGGAAAGGGGCACTGACACGGAGCTGACAGTCGAAACCATGTCGATCTGATGTAGGTAGACACTCAAAGATTTGTCAGCCAAAATCACTGATATGACCAGCCAACCAGACGTGAAGGTACTCCTCCATTTCTACCTTCTCACGTGACCATCTCGATGGACAGAGAACAAGAAGATCCAGCCTTCCCCTGGCCAACCCCTTGAGTTCCTGTGAAGCAAGGATTGGGTACATGTTGTTCATTCCAGGAAGCTCTGGAAGGGAGGAAGTGATCCAGGGAAAGGAACAAAGGCAAGGAAGGTGTATAAGGAGCAGGTTACCACTGTGGACAACCACACCTCAGTAGTGCTGAGGACCCTTGGAGAGACTGTAGAACTCACCTCTGAACTGTTGCTATGAGCTGTGGGGCAGCTGGGGAGCTCATCCACCTACTCCCACCCCTCAGCAGCCGAGGGTTGCTCCTGGGGTGCGAAGGCCCACACGTCCGGACTACGCCTCCTGCGCATCATGCAAGTTCCCACAGCCAGACACATGCAGGAAGCCAGCCAGCATGCTCAGCATGTCTGTGTGACCTCAGGGGTGGCCCACAGGATAGGGATGGGGCACCAACGTCAAGCGTGCAGGGGTCATCTTTACCCAGGGACTCTGGCCTTGTGTCTGCCTCCTGAGAGACAGAGGTTCCCCGACTGTCCTTGGGAGGCAGAGAATGAGCCATGTACACAAAAGACTTCTGACCACACATGCCAAGGATGGGCTGTGGGGCTCCAAAGTCACTGAACCTCACCAAGGGTGAGGCTCCTCACTGGCAATAGAGGGGTTGAACGGGGTCGTTTCTGAGGGTAGAATAAAGAACCACAAAACTGTGCCAAAGCTCCAAGCTGGTGCGTGGATATGGCCAACTCCCTGCATCATATGCAGTGCTCATGATTTCTGCTACAACCAGGCGCCACCTGTGTTATTAGTCACTCGGTATTTTTCCTCAAATTGCTTCATCTACTTATATGCCTTCAAAAAGGAACTTTTTGATGTCACCTGCTATCGAGAAGAGGTAATCATGAAAATAAATTCACAGCTACTAGAAAATTATTCCTTCATGCGCCATCTAAAATCACCTCCCACTCCACCAGAGTCATGAATCCCACACTCTGGGGAAACGAAGCTGGCATCCATCACATCAAGGGCTCTGTAATAATAATTGTGACAGGCAAGTCACAGACACTATTATGTCACTTCATTCTTACTGTGCATGTCGATAGACATCCACTCCATGGTGGTGGCAACCATTACTGCTCCTACTTCAGAGATGGAAGAAGCCGCAGCTCAGAGAGATAAGGAAATTCCCCCAAAGTCTCATAGATACTCGATAGTGGCATGAAGGGTCCTATTATTGGGCCGCTCTCCGTTTTTGGACTGGACACTCGCTTGTGAGCAGAAGTGTCTTTCCCCTGGCCCAGGGAAGAGCCACGCCGATGCCCTGCACCGGCTCTGGCCCAAGTTCCTGGTAGCATCTTTCCCCAGAACTTCTGTAACATTCTCATGGCACTGGCACTGATACTCCAATTGTCCTCACTGTCTGTCACAATATACACAAAGGGAGGCCTTTCCCTTCCCTGGCCTTATCTCCAATACCTTATTTTTCTACCTGCAAATATGTCTTGCTTTTGTAATAAGAAAACGACAACAGAAGGCTGGAGCTTGTTTTTAAATCCAGTGTTACTTCCCACCAAAGCTAAAAAGTGGGACTACACTCTTTCTCCCTCCTCTATGAAGAGTGCCCGTGATGGGACTGCATGAGCGACAACCATAAAATAAGTCCAAAGGGAGCCCTGCTTTCAGTGAGGACAAATACTCACAAAGCAAAATGTGGTGGTGTTGGGGAGGGGCTGCTAAACTGGCATCTAAGTGAACAGTGTAAGGCACCTATGTCCCTGAAAGCAGTGGTCTGTGGACAAGATGGCGGCCCCATCTGGCAGCCGGGATCACCACCCAAAACAAGAATGGGGATGAGCTACGAGTATCAGCAGAACAACAGGGTGATGTCTGATGCTAATAACACCCAAATCCCAGCTCAACTTTTAACAGGCTTGGGGCCATCATGGCCCAAACCAATACAAGACCAATCACTGAGTCTGGGCACTGAGGGCTCTCCTAAGCACACTCTCACCTCCACCTCTGTGTTTCTATCTGGGGTGTTCACACAGTGGCTGGCCTGAGACAATCCCAGTTTCTACTAATTGACCTTGATAATTACTGACAGTACCTCCTTCCACACAGTGTCCTGGTTTGAATGATACATCATATGCTCACACAGGGAAGGGCATAGGAGCATCATGTGGTAAATAACATAGACAAAACAAAATTCAGTTTCCCTAGGTTATGGTTCTAACATTCCCACCAGTTAGCAGACTAATCCTAGACAGCAGAGGTTGGACAAAGCCAGGGACTGGCAAACATCCTGAGCCAATGCCAACTATCTGTAGTGGTTGCCTGGAGCTCCACGTGAAGAATCCTAAGGCCACATCTGGGCACGGCAGGGAAAGGTGCTGTGTTTGATCAGTAATTCTGATGAGGAATTACAGGTGTGGAAGGGAGGGAAAGGGGACAATCAGCCATGTGCCCTATATAAGCAACCCTTCGATGAAATAGTCTCCATGGGTCTTTCTGCTCGGACATTTGAGCTCTGAAATGACAGCTATCTGCCATCCCTGCTTTTGTCCAACCTCTGAGATCTGGGATTATTCCATCTGGTAGTCGAGTTCCCCTGGCTAGAGCAGAAAATCCAATCAATTAGGATGATGATGGAGGATCTGAAGAAGGAAATTCCCTGCAAAGGACAACCCCGCAGGACTCTGCAGGAGGGTCTCCAGCAAGAAGCTCAGAATCCCTGGTGGCCCCCACATGGCTACTCTCCAGACTCTGAGAAGGGAGAGCCTGAAGGGAAGTGGAAATTTCTTCCTCTCTTCTCTGAGAGTTCTCCTGCAGAAGAGCAATCTCGAGACTCTCAGCCAACAGAGTAGACATCCTTGCATCCCAATAACCACTGCCCAAAGCAAGTTTCTTCAGTTTGGTGTGTTTGGAACCAGCACATCTGAACGGCACAACCAGAGCTGGTATTGTAATGCTGCCATGTTTGAATAGCCTAGGACAACCCATTAAGCTTAACATCTAGGGTTCTCTCACGAGACCCCGTGTGTTGCGGGAGAGAATTGTGTGTCTTGGGTGTGTGAGTTCACACAAAGACTTACTTGAAAATTATGTATCAAGAAAGAGAGTGACAGCAAAAGAAATAGGTGAACCCTAAAAGGACACAGAGAGAAGGTGTGTGACAGTCATTTCAGTCACTAAGTTCCATTCTCAAACTCAAGTCTGGACTCAAACTCAAGTTCGTATTCAGCTCACCTTGTTAAGCCGTTCCAGCATTTCTTTTAGGAGCAGTTGACATTCACATTCGTTTTCATACCTGCAAATGGGACACATAAGCAAAAGTTGGACAACTTCCGTGATTCCATACGTGATGATCATACAATCAGCGCTTAAGTTTCATCTGAGATGAGTACTATGCCGTCTCTTTAAGGAGAGGTCCCTAAGGTTAAAATAGTAGCTAAGGCTGCACTGCCGAGCCCTCGGCGCCCCAACCTCTGCCACAGCCTGGCGCATGCGCAGAGTGCTGCTGTAGCCACCGCAGACGGGGCTACCAGGGAACGGTGAATGGAACAGGAGTCCCCCAGCCTGGAGGCCCATCACCCCCACCCAGCCAGCTCAAGGATGAAGGAATTGTATCTCCACACACCCCTAACCCAAGCACCACAGTGGCACAGAGGCTGCCCTACATGACCTGCAACAAACGCCCTTAACCTGACCTTGTTTGGGTTGTCTGTACTCTTGTATTTATCCACATGTGTCAGTGTTTCTGGATTATGCCACTTAATCCTTACAAAACCCTGGAAGAGAGCAGTTATCATTGTTCCCCAGGTGAAAGATAAGGAAACTGAGGCTGAGAAACTGGCCCTTGATCTCGGGCAGCTGCCCCGGACACTTCACCCTCATCTCTGTGCCCTCGCCCCTGCACACCAAAGGCCTGCTCTGGGCCAGTGGGCAGGGCAGGCTGGACAGGGCAGAGTCAGTGCCCCTGGGGCAGCCCTCAACCTCTGACAGAAGGTGAGTGGGTACATAAATAGCCCGGCTCCCTCACCCTCAGCTAGGACAACTGAAGTGTTTCTCCATCTGGCACGCTAGCTCCAGGTGCCCACGATGTTAATTTGCTGGCTAATGCACTCGGTGTTTTCTGCCTTCCCCTCCTGCCTCACTTCCTCACTCCCCAAACTTGCTCCTTGAGGTCACCTTCCAGATAAGCTACCAGCCATCAAACCCCTTGATCGGGCTTGGCTTCTGGAAGACTCCAAACTAAAGGAGGGATGGAGTCAGGACTCACACTTGAATCTAGCACCAAAAACTATGCCCTGATAGCCACACCACGCTGCCTGGGTAGAGCAGAGAGACCCTCCAAATTTAAACATAATTAAACAAAATTGATAATGCAACAGATACTAGGAATGGGTGTAGTTTTCCTCCTAGTCACCTTCCTCCCTGGACTTGTAGAAAATGATAGGGATCGAGGAGGCAAAGAAACCCCAGAAATCATTCTGTTCAAAGAGTGTCCCTCTAGGGGGAATTTTATCCCCTTAAGAAAGAGATAAGTCCCCTTCCCAAATGACTCCCCCCTTGTTCCCTGTAAGTTGGCCCCAATATCCATTCTGGCCTTCTTCCAGGAGTCAGAGCCCTTGACGTTTGGTGGGCACAGGGCTGCCTAGAGGGAAAACTACATTTCCCAGCCTTCCTTGCAGCTAGGTGTGGCCATGTGACCAAGTCTTGACCAATATGTAAGCATAAGTCTGTGCAGTCTCCAAATATCTTTGATAAGAGATGATGTGGGTGTGTCCTTCTGCATCCTTTCCTCCATCCTGCCCCTGAAACATAGATGCTGCTTCCCTGAAGGCCAGGCACAGACTTCTGAGCCTCAAATACTATAGAGTGGCATGCTGAGCTGCTTGCTAGGCCAGACCTTATGCAAGAGAGACATCCATCCTGGTCAAGCCAATATCACTTTGGAGTTTATGCCACTTGTGGTTGAAACTAATCCTAATTAGCATTCAGCCCAACCCACAGAGCATAGCTTTCAGAGCCCTTGCACACCCATGCCATGGGCTCAAGTCAAGTACCGAAAGAGGTGCTAGAAAACCATGCAGCTGGTTTTCTAGCGGAATTAGAGAGTCCTGACTTCAGGGAAGACTAATTAGAAATATGTGCACTGTGCACGCTCCCAGGTCTAAAGCCACCTAAGAAGCTGTTATAACCAGTAGGCAAAGCTTTACGTTTCCCACCAGGATGTCACATTTAGCAGTTTCTTTTGTGTGTGGCTCTAATGGAGCCAGAAATTATTTTTTAATAGTTAATAGTTAGCTTTGAGAATAAAACTGTGAACAAATTCCAAATTTTCTCATTGCTCTTTCCTGCTAGAAACATCTAAGAATTTCTGTAGCTTAAAAACATGTTTGATAAATAATGCAGTAACATGTTATCGTGGGTAGTTTTCACGCTGTGAAGACAAGTCTAGATATTATAGACAAGTGATTTCATTATAAAGAATTCATGATAAGAATTCATAAAGTGAAAAAACACTTTGGCTTCAATTATTTGATTGTTTTACATAATTATTTTTGGTTTTTAACAATTTAGACAATTGACTGTATTCATCAATATATTTTGGTAGTTTTGTTTTTATTTCATTCTTGTTTTATTTAGTCTTTGTCTGATGTGCTGAAAACCTGATTTTGAAATTATTCAACTATCCAAGTAGAGAATATGCCTACCAAGGCTGCATATACCTTCCTACTTCTGCATTATTTTCACCTGGCTTTGGCTAGCCATCAGCTCACCTCTGGGATGTAAACCAAACTTGGTGTAAGTGTGTACCCATGCTTGTGGATGGGTATGATTTTCATAATCATTTTCAAATCCCAATACCTCAGTCAGAATATCAAAGTATCTCCAAGGGGGCAATGGGAGGGAATAAATTAATGGGAATTACTAAATATATCACAGAGCTGGAAGGGACAGCTATGAAGACATAGCTATGACATCTAACTCAGAACCAAGTGAAATTAGGAAAAGACAAGGAAAACTCAACATGGCCACTCCTTCAATGAGGGGCTCAAGGGAGTCATGCCCGCCCAGCCAAATCACTGGGGCCTAATGCCTAGGTAAAGACCATTTTGGGATCCAGGGTTTCCTGCTGGCCCATGGAGCTGCCCTTGATGTCTGAACCAGTGCACGCTTCCCTTTGCTTTAGAAAACACGCGCTTCATTTGAATGAGATCCTATCTCTAGGTCTCACTCCACAGGAATCCAAGAATGGATCCTCTCCAAGACACAGTGTTCTAGAAAGCATAGAGTGAGAAAACCCGAATTCAAGTCCTGCCACCCACAGGCCCTCTCCAAGCCTCAGTTTTCCCATGAAGGGCGATAACAGGTGGATTTCCAGATCCCTTCTTCCAGCTCCAAATCTGTTTCTATGGATCAAACCCAGAATGAAATAGGAATGAAATCAATGAGGGGCGCCTGGGTGGCTCAGTCGGTTACACGTCTGCCTTCAGCTCCAGTCATGATTCCAGGGTCCTGGGATCAAGCCCTGCATTGGGCTCCTTGCTCATCAAGGAATCTGCTTCTCCCTCTCCCTCTGCCCTTGCCCTTGCCCCTCCCCCTCCCCCTCCACTCCTGCTCTGTTTTTTCGCTTTCTCTCTTTCTCAAATAAATAAATCTTAAAAAAAAAAAAAAGGAATGAAATCAATGAGTATGATCTGATAAACATGCTCAGTGAGTATGATCTGATAAACATGCTCAGTACATTTTGTTGAATAACCTGCCCATGATTCAGATTAAGAATGTGGGACTCAGACATAGAGCATGTTTGCAGAAGACCCTCTGGCTACCCTAGACCAGGGGTCCCCAAACCTGGCTTTTCACTGGAATTACCAGTGGAGCTCATAAAACTTAACATTTCTGGGCCACACCTGAGTTCCAGGGTGGGGCCTGGCCATCTGTATTTTTAAATTAATTTATATAACTTTTAAATGAATAAATCTCTTATGTGGTTAGACAAATTTTTTTAATTACATAAAAAACTGTTCCATTAAAAGTCTCCTCTGCTCTCATTGCCCAGTTCCTACTCCCTGGTCCTCCACATGTAACCAGTGTCATTGGGTTTTTGCATGTGTCTGCTTGTGTTCTCTTTTTCCTTATGCAAGCAAAAAATTCTGCTCTTCTCCCCCTTCTTTTTAAAGTAAATGATAGTAACACACTATTCCCTTGTTTTACAATTGCGTAGCATTCCATTGCATAAATGAAGCACAATTTGATAACCTGACTATCTATGAATAGGCATTTAGGTTCGTTCCAGGCTTTTGCTATTGCAGATCACACTGCAATACAGGCATGCCATTTTATACTTGCTGGAGCACCAAAGAATGAATTCCTTGAAGTGGCCCCTGCAGAGTAAAAGAGCACGTGCATTTATAACCTGGGAGGATGGTGGCAAATTGCTGAGCATCCTTTTTTCTTTTTAAGTTCTTCAGGTGATCTTATCATCTTATTCATTCTGTGGAAAACGGGACCATGCTCTGGACCAGGGTTTCTGAAATTTCAAGCTTAACTCCATTTCTAACCAGCTCCTGGGTGATGGCAATGCTGCTGGTCCATGGACCACACTTCAAGTAGCAAGACGCTAGAGGACACACATTGAAATAATGTCCAGGTAGCAGCTGTGATGCAGTAAAGATGATTAGACTTAGCATGCCCAGGACCTGAACTCCATCCCAGTGCAGCAAGGCACTAGCTGAGTGACATTGCCCCAAATCTTGACACTATCGAAGCCTTAGTTTCCTCATCTGCAAAACAGGTGCAGTACCGTCTATTACAGGATAAGGCTGTGAGGATCAAATAACATGGATACATCTCAAAAACACTGTGCTGTGCAAAAGGATCCAGACATATAAGGGCACATCTGTAAGATTCCATTTTTGTGAAATTCCAGAACACACAAAATTAATCTATGGTGACAGTAATCAGAACACTGGGTGCCTCCAGGTTTTTTGTGGGGGAAGGGTGCAGGGTGACTGGGAAAGGACGGGAGGGAACTTTCTGGGGTGGTGGAAATACCCTGCTTGTTTGGGTAGTTACATGGGTACATACATTGTCAAAACTCATTGAACTATGCACTTAACACCTTTACATTTTTAAAAAGATTTTAATTTTAAGTATTCTCTACGTCCAAGGTGGGGCTCGAACTTACAACCCCCAGATCAAGAGTGGCATGCTCTACCAACTGAGAGAGCCAGGCACCCCCAAACCTGTGCATTTTATTGCATGTAAATTAGACCGAAATTTTAAAGCACATTACAAGTACATGATACCACTTCATGCAAACTGCGAAGTGCCATCGGAAGGGAAGGGGTCCCGGGTGAGGGAGAGGCACCGCCCGTGCGCGCGGCCCCTGCGGGGACGAAGTCCTGGGTCGCCAGGCGACCGCCCACGCCCTGCCTCCGTTCCCCCCCCCCCACCCCGCCCCCGCGCGCGCGCGGCCGCCGCTTACTTGCTGCGGAACTCGTCGAGCGCGCGCTGCGCCTCCGCGCCCTGGCGCTCCAGCCGCGCGCGCTCGGCCGCCAGGTCCCGGGTGCGCTGGTGGTTGCTCTCGACGTGGCGGGCCAGGGCGTCCTCCGGGCCGGTCGGCTCGCCCAGGCGCTGGAAAGCGTCCAGCTGCCGCCGGAGGACGGCGTGGCGCTGCTCGAGCGCGCGGGCCCGCTGGACGTGGGCGGCCACGCGCTCGCCGAGGCCCTGCAGCGCTGCCAGGCTGGGCGCCCCCGCCCGGCCCTCCACCATGCTGTCGGGCTCGGCGGCGCGCGTCGTCTCGTCGGCGAGCTCGTACTGCTCCTTGCGGGTCTGGAAGACATAGCTGCGCCGGTACATGGCTCTTGTGCGGGCGAGCGCGCGCGAAGCCGGCTCCCGGAGGCCGTGCGCCGAGGCGGCTGGCGGCTAAATAAACATCGGGGTGCCCCCCGCCGGCACGCTGCTGGGACGTTCCAGAGCTGGTCAGCTGTTGAGCTCAACACTGCGCCCAGCCTCCGGAAGAATAAAAGAGCAGCGGGCCTGCTTTTGTGCGCCGGATTAGGGGACCATACAGCTCTGGGGGTTGGAAGGTTAAATTGGGCAATGAGGTTTTTGTTCTGTGATTGTTAAAGCCTGTTGCTTTATGATTGAATGGAGGGTCAGGAGGACAAGAGAGGCATGACTGCTTCCTCTGGGAATTGTGAAGGAAGCCCAAGGGAGCTTGTTAAACTTGGACTAGCTCAAAAGCCCGAGGACCTCTCTCTTTGTCTCCTCTCTTTGCGTCAAGCTCTCAATTATAGACTTTTTCAACAGTACCACTTTTTTCCTGATTACTTAAGCAGTGCTTTTGCATAATTACAACATGACGTTTAGGAACCCTCTTTTTTGTTAGGGGTTCTTAACCACGGATGCAAAATAAATGGCCCATCTCGAAAAAACTGTGATGCGTGCTGCAAGCGAGTTCTTACTAACACCTATGCATATTTGTGAGAAAACATTCTTTGTACAATAACTTAAGAAACAGATGCACGGTTATCATTGTAACATTGCCCTTGTTCTCGGGGATTCTGACATTCTTTCTGTAGTAGGAGAAACAAGTAGAGCCCCATCAGGATATTGGCATAATTGATTCTTTGAACTAAAGAAAAAATCCTTACAGCTTAAAAGATTTAATAAATTGGCCAACTCTCAGAGAATATGAAAGAATTTTTTGACACTATGTTTCATTTTAATTTGTATTACAGAAATAACAAAGCTAGGCTTTAACAAACTTAAAAGTAAGTTGTGGGTGTTGAAAGAAACTAATAGCATTTGATGAAAATGTTCCTAAGTATAAATACTTTGTCATATCTCCAATTTAAAAATCATTATCAAAAGGGCTGTTTTCCTAAAAATAAGGATTGGCTGTACCGTATAATTAACAACTATAAAGATTGCACAGAATTACATAATTATACTACAAATTAAAGTCATAGTTATAAAAGATCAAGAGTATGACACAGATCTTTGATGGGTTTATTATTTCTCCAAAAAGACTGTAAGATAATGGAATGAATTTAGTCTAGAATGAATCCAAGGTAAGGTCCAAAGTTGTGGTGGTGGTATGATTATTGTTCTATTTTCTTAAGCCATTTAAAAATAGGTTTCATGATCAAATCAAGGAGAGCCACATTAGCATTTTTTGTAGATACACATATATCATGGTGATGGCGTGGTAAATTGGTTTCAGGCTTCCTGGAGAGCAAAACCAACACAGAACAAAGGTTATAAAAGCATTCATTTCCTTTGACATCATGTATCAGTCAGCTATTGCTACAGAACAAACTGGCCCCAAAACTAAATGGCATACAAGAAGGAATATCTAGCAATACACTCCCAGGTCTGCAAGTCAGCTGGAGAGCTCTCCTTCAAGCTACAGATCTTCCAGTCAGCTGGGAGAGTTCTGCTCCAAATGTCTCTCATCCCCCTAGAACTAGCAATGACAGAAGGACAAGAGTGAGCCCCACCACACAATCTCATTCCAAGCCTTTGTTTGCATCCTGTCCGCTAGCATCCCATTTGTCAAAGCAAATCACATGGCCATAGCCAAAGTAAAGAGGCAGGGAAGAGGCATGGCCCCCCACACTGAGGCCATGGCAAGGGTGTGGGTGTGTAACTTTCACACTGGAGTGAAAAATTGGGACCAGCAACCCAGTCTACCACACATAGTAATCCTATTTGAAAAACAGATATCCCAGAAACATAACAAAGGAAAAAATATTATTTCAATAATCCAATGGAACAAACAAAATACCTACTCACAAAGCATAGTCTCAGGGAGACTCAACAAATTAAGGCACAAGGAAATCTGGGATAAGTTCTAAAATAGAGATCCTACCAAAATGCTATTGTTTTACCTAAGAAGCAGCAGTAAGTAGTGTGTGGATAGAGAGAAGTTAGAGTTTCAGGCAGAACAGCATAAATAAGGGGTGAGAACAACTGGTGTGAGGTGCAGTGGAGTGAGCCATGTGCTCCCTGAATGTAGTGAGCCTGAACTGAGGAGAGCCTGGCAAGAAGGCTCCCAAAAAGGAAAGTTCTGAAGGAAGGGCTGAGCAGTGGATGGAACATGAGCATCATCTCCACCCCTTCCCCCCAAGCCCTACCAAAAATGTCAGCAAAGAATTTATTTTTAGATTAAAACTCCACAAAAATAAGGAGGAAAAGATCACCGTGGACAAGATGTGCCAACAAATTTTCGGAAGGCTCAACAGAGACATTAGTGGCAACTGATATCAGTTGCACTGGCAGAGTGAAGACATGTGAAACCTACATGCCACAGAGGGGACTGGGACAGAAAAACAAGCTGGTTCATGTGAGAGACTCTCAGAAAAATTTAGGAATTGGGGCGCCTGGGTGGCTCAGTCATTAAGCGTCTGCCTTCAGCTCAGGTCATGATCCCAGGGTTCTGGGATCAAGCCCTGCATCGGGCTCCCTGCTCCGCAGGAAGCCTGCTTCTCCCTCTCCAACTCCCCCTGCTTGTGTTCCCTCTCTCGCTGTATCTCTCTCTGTCAAATAAATAAATAAAATCTTAAAAAAAAAAAAAAAACTTAGGAATTGGATGTACCAGATACGACAGAAGAGGGGGGTAAAGTGTAGAGATGAAAAACCAGAGATTAGCCCAGGGCATAAGGAGCAGTTAGAATTTCAGGTCTCCTACCCCATTCCTGCAGAGCCAGGCAATTACCCCACCCCAGCATGACAGGAGACCAGAAGTTATTCTCTGGTGAAATTGAAGAAGAGAGGTCTTGAGTTCAAGGTCACCAGGCACAGCTAAGGACAGGATGAGATCATACTGAAACAAAGGGGTTAAAAGAGCAGTTGCATCCATTTACCACTTTACTTCCAGGATGCTAGTCACCAGGCATTTATTTCCCCAAGCAGGAGATTTGGGATTATTCTCTGGAGAAACTGAGTGACTTCAGAGAACAAGACCACCAGATATTGAATTTGGAATGTTGACTGATTGGCTTTTGGTTTGAACATGGAACATGGTTGTATGGTCCAAGGTAATTCAAACCCAAGCCATTGATCATTAGGCTAAGACCCATTTTATTTTATTTTATTTTTTATTTATTTGTCAGAGAGAGCGGCAGGCAGAGGGAAAAGCAGGTTCCCCACTGAGCAAGGAGCCCAATGTGGGACTCAATCCCAGGACCCTGGGATCATGACCTGAGCCAAAGGCAGACGCTTAACCAACAGAGCCACCCAGGCACCCCAGACTAAGACTCATTTTATAATGAAGTTTTACTTGTTACAGCATAGGATTTTTAAGTGTCTCTTTCTCACTTATATTTTTATTTTTGAAAGTTAGTATTTTTCTCAAAAAGTATAGATTCTGTAGATTTGTATAATTTGTATTGTCCTGTACCAGCGCAATGGTACTGTCAAGATATCCTGCTCCCGGGCGCCTGAGTGGCTCAGTCGTTAAGCGTCTGCCTTCGGCTCAGGTCATGATCCCAGGGTCCTGGAATCAAGTCCCACATCAGGCTCCCTGCTCGGCAGGAAGCCTGCTTCTCCCTCTCCCGCTCCCCCTGCTTGTGTTCCTGCTCTCGCTATCTCTCTCTCTGTCAAATAAATAAATAAAAATCTTTAAAAAAAAAAAAAAAAGATATCCTGCTCCCATCTGTTGATGCTATTAAAAATGTAAATATTTCTTATTGGAATTTTACTATAATTAGTAGGGTTTTCCTCTCCTATGAGAAAAGAAACTAAGTTGGTGTAGTTAGCTTCTTCTGTGGGACATTTGGCTGGTTTATGACTTTGGAACCTGCTCTTGACTCCTACTTTTGAACTGGCCATAAAATTACAACCACCACAGCTGGATTTCCCCCTCTACTTGGTTATTTTATTTGGGTTCCCCCGAAGCAGAGCCTGAAATGAGTTAAAGTACAAATAGTCTATTTGGAAGGTGATTCCAGGAAGCACCTAGGGCGGTAAGAGGGAGATAGGGAAGGCAAAGCAGGGTTTGTGATAACAACAAGCAAGTCGCTGTGGTGGGAAATGCAGTTTAATCACACTGGAGACTCTATAATGATGTAATGTATGGTGATTAACATAACATAATAAAAAAAAACAGAAAAAGAAGTTAAAAAAAATTAACGCTGGAGACTCTAGAAGATAGGTCAGAACAGGCACCTCAGAACTACCCCACCCAACGGTGAAAGAGCTGGAGATTTACCCACCATTGCCATGGGCTGATCACAGGGCACTTCCAGCCTGCCACAGACAGCCTAAGTAGGCTCCCCATGGACTGGGATAGCCTGATGAAGCCCTGTGGGAAAGAGCCCCAACTGCTGGCAGTGGGAAGATGCACCAGCAAGCACAGAAGGGGTTGGGTGCTCAGGGCTGTAGTCAGGACGTCCACAGCAGCTCCTTCGACAGTTCCCTTTTAAGTGAACAGCACGGCTCGCTGCTCTTACCGGACCCTGTATTGTTCCTACATTTCCTGGACTCACTTTTTCCTCTTGAAACAGATAGAAACAGAGATAGAAACAGGTAAGAATCTATACATTATACACTTCTACAAGCTTCATGGAAGAAACAAATTACCCTTATATGCTAACATTTCCCTACTTGTTAAAATCAATAGAAATTAAATATCTGTTATATTCATTCTGCTTCTGTTTTACAAACATTTTTGGGATATTTTGTATTAATTTGCCTCCTGATCAAGATCATAAATACCATCTTTTATAGGCTCAACTT
This sequence comes from Neomonachus schauinslandi, assembly GCF_002201575.2. Taxonomy (NCBI): domain Eukaryota; kingdom Metazoa; phylum Chordata; class Mammalia; order Carnivora; family Phocidae; genus Neomonachus; species Neomonachus schauinslandi. The sequence goes on along the minus strand of NC_058412.1, from coordinate 95,614,871 downwards.
ATTTTAATTAATTGTTATCTTCACTCTAGTTATTTTATGTACATGTTATTCCAACATGGTCATTGGGAGTCCCACTGACTGACTTCTTTGTCTTTCTAATGCTCTTGGAAAGCATCCTTGCTTTCTAGAAATGAGATATTCTAGAGAGATAGTCTGCTTTTCTTGTGCCCCAACACATGGAATCAACTTCCATCAAAGGAGTTCTGTATTCTTTAGCTAAAGAACTGATTTTGAGGGCACTATCTGGGCACCAGGGATGCATATACAAGTTGGTGGTAGGTAAGAGTCCTGTTGCTCTTGCTGCCATGTAGCCACTTTTAAAAGAGATGGAGAGCTGGGGCACCTGGGTGGCTCAGTTGGTTAGGCATCTGACTCTTGATCTCAGCTCAGGTCTTGATCTCAGGGGCGTGAGTTTGAGCCCTATATTGGGCTCCATACTGGGTGCCCACTTAAAATAAAAAAATAAAAGAGATGGGGAGTAAATCTTGAGCATTCTCATCACAAAGGAAAAAACACTTTTTTTGTATCAATATAAGATGATGGATGTCAGGGCACCCGGGTGGCTCAGTTGTTAAGTGTCTGCCTTCGGCTCAGGTCATGATCCCAGGCTCCTGGGATCAAACCCCGCATTGGGCTCCCTGCTCGGCGGGAAGCCTGCTTCTCCCTCTCCAGCTCCCCCTGCTTGTGTTCTCTCTCTCGTTGTGTCTCTCTCTGTCAAATAAATAAATAAAATCTTAAAAAAAAAAAAGATGATGGATGTTAACTAAACTTACTGTGGCAATCATTTCACAATGTGTGTAAGTCAGGTTATTATGCTGTACACCTTAACTTACACAGTGTTGTATGTCAATTATATCTCACTAAAACTGGAAAAAAATTGTTTACAAATAAAAGGGATGGAACTAGTATATATATGAATTTATGCCAGTTATTGAAATGTATTGATTTACTATACTCTACTTTTCTTATAATATGTGGCTTCATTGGCTACTAAGATTTTCTTCTAGTCTAAGTCTCTAAGGAAAAAAATGAAACTGACAAATTAACTGATGCCTTTTAGCATGCAGAAATGAGTCTTAAAGGAAGTTATGTATTTCTCTTAAAAAGTTTGAGGAGATTAATGACAAGGGTCTAGACAAATAAGCAAACAAAAAACAAAGCAATTAGTAACTCCAGGAAAAACAAACAATTGAGGAGGGAATGCAATATAAGTAAAGTATTTATTTGACTCAATGGAAAAACCATATATACATGGTCCTATTGATGAAACACTTATTATTGATTTATCTAAAATTTCTGATATAAATAATTAGAAGAATGGGGATGGTGGTGAGAAAGGTATATGTGTAAAAAGATTCATCATCTTTCATAGGGGAAAGGTAATACATAAAATCTACAATTGATAAACCAAGAAATAACAGTATTAGTTCATTACAGAATAAGAGTTATAGAGTATTTAATATAGATTTAAACACCAGGGGTTAAAAATATACATAACTTCAATGTATAACTTACCACTGTACTTTGTGCTTACCTTCATAGCCTCACCTCAAGTCCTTCTCTCCCACTACTAGCATGTGAGCTACTTAAAAGCAGGTGTCATGTGTGAATCATCCTATCTCCCAGCACTTGATTAGTGCCTGGCACATAGTAGGAGTTCAGATTGTTTCAATTAATTTAATGGGGGAGTTCAGAGGGATAGAGTAGAGCAGAGAGGGGAGGAACAGGACAGAAGGCAATTCTTTTTCATTATAAAAATTAAACTTTGTGGTGTTACTAGACTTTAAAAATATGTTTCTATATTAGTTTGATTAAAAATATTAAAATTAAAAACATTTTTTTGGTTGGTGATTCAGCCCATATGGTCTAGTCTCTACTGCGATAACAAACAATCCTGCAGTCTGAGGGGCTTAAAACAACAAGGTTTATTTATCACTCATGGTACACGCCTGCCCAAGTAAGGTCCACTGGGGCCTCTGCTTCATATCATCCTCTCTGCATAACATAAAGGCTATCAGAGCTCCCACCATCTGAAACATTGCTGGTCACCATAGAGGAAAAGTGGGAGCAAATTCTGGCTTGTAAAATTTCCACCCCATCACGTCAAATGGGTAAAAGTAAGTCATACAGCCCCACCTAACATCAAGTACTCTAAGAAAAGCAATCCTGCCATGGGCCTAAAAGGAGCAAGAGTGGGCATATTTGTCAACAATCCCCATGACTCCCCCACTGGTGGGAGATTATTCAGTAGGAATGGAGATCATACACATGAGGAAGAAACCATTGCTGAACAAATTTTTTAATTCAAGAATTGTCGGGATAGATTCCACAGGGCTTGATGAATGATCATATATGGAAGAAGTACACTAAATGCAGCTGAATGGCACTAGTTTGGGGCTAGGGCTGGGAAATGGGTGTTGTGAGAATCAGAAAGCCCTGAGGTTAGGTTCTGGTCCCACCACTTTGGCAAGTGACTTAACCAGTCAGGTTCCAGCATGGACACTGTAAAATGGAAATAATCACTTACATGAAAAGGGTCATCATACATTCCAACTTGCTGAAGACGATCCATGTTTATGCCTTTATCTCAGCGTAAGAATAAGCAGCACCCTCTTTTACTCTCAAGAGTTTCTTGGTCTGTCTGAGATTGCGGCCTCTCTTATTCTGGCCCACATAACCTGAATATCTAGCCTGAATCTAACCATAAAGAAACATCCACACAAACCCAAAATAAGAAACATGCTATTAATAAAAATAGAAGGGGATGATATTCTTTCAAAATGCTAACATCATAAAAGAAAAAGAGAGACTAGACAAATGTTCCAGATTAAAGGAAACTAGGGAGACATGACATCTACATGCAATACCAATCATAGATTCCATCCTGCACTGGAGGAGAAGCAAATGCTATAAAGCTCATCACTAGATCCCTTGACAAAATTAGAATATGGACACTCAATTAGATAAAAGAATTTTATCAATATTAAATGTACTGAAGTTTATGACTATACCAGTTAAATAAAATGATATCTTTATTCTTGGAAAATACATTCTGAATGATCAAGGGGTAAAACACATGATGTACACAACTTATTCTCAAAAGATCCTGAAAAGCATGACATGTATAAATACAAACAGAAACATCAATATAAAAATGTATGGAGAAAGAGCGAGAAAGGAAATGAAGCAAAATAGTAACAACAGTTCCATTGTGGTAAAGGACATATGAGTGTTGTACTATTGCAATTTTTCTGAGAAAGTCTGAAATTACTTTCAAAAACACTTGTGAAAAGTGTGATCATCTTATATGTTAAGCATTTTGCAGTGTAGGTATTTAATAAATATTACATGCTTTACTTTATAGCCATATATATGCATAACAGCAAAGAGAGAGAGGGACAGGGAGGAAGATGGTTTAGTCAACTGTGCAGTAACAACACGAGAAAATGGTCTATAACCATCGAACAATTTAATCACGTGGAAGACATGATGATATAAATGAAAATATTTATAACAAACGTGAAGGGAAGCAGGAAGACAAAAGACCAGATGCATGGTGATTACAGTCATATAAAAACATACATATGTATATAATCCAGTATTAGTGTCATGTATCAGGTTTTATGTTCATTGCATCTTATTTCCATTTAAAATTGTTTAAATATCTAACTCTTCTTAAATTTTTTAATTAACATTTTTATTCACTGAACAACTCTTTTAAAAGCCTGAGTAAAATAGGCATAGATACTTGCCTTTTAGCCAATTTCATACTCTACAGTTTTGAGCTTTCTCTTTCAGTTTGGATACATCCTCAGTTCACTTTGGCCTTTTTCCAGACACAAAGGGTAGTGGAGAGCATTCTGTGAATGCTGGGTCTCTGCTGTTTTCTAGTTGTGTGGCCTTGAACAATTCACTTAACCTGCTTTCTAAAACGATGGATTTGAGCAGAAGACTCTCTAAGATCTCCTTTCTGCTTGTTAGGGGCTGAATTGTGTCCTCTACAATTCACGTTTTAGTCCTGATCCCCAGGGCCTGGGAATGAGACTATATTTGGAGATAGGGCCTTTAAAGAGGTAAATAAGGTAAAATGAGGTCATACGAGTGGGCCCTAATCCAATGTGACTGGTGTCCTTATAAGAAGAGTAGATTAGGACGCAGACATGAGGACACAGGGAGGGAAGACATGTGAGGACACAGGGAGATGATAACCATCTGCGAGCCAAGGAGAGAGGCCTCAGGAGAAAGACTCTGCCAACTCCTCCATCTCAGACTTCTAGACTCCAGAACTGTGAAAATAAATCTCTGCTTTTTAAGCCACACAGTCTGTGTTATTTTGTTATGGCAGCCCCAGCAAACTGATCTCCTGCTCTAACATCTTGATTCTTCTGCTTGCTCTCCTTTTATAGGCCATCCTTTCCCCCAGGGCATATAACTGTCCACCACAAGGGGGCCACGCTGCCCTAAGAGTGAACACTCTGCCTGCTCCCACCACCACCCCTTCCCCACCCCCCCACCACCCCCAAGGCGGTTGCAGATCACAGAAGGGGCAGATGGATGCACAGATGCACAGCTTGAAGGCTTTCCACAAAACTGGATCACCTCAAAACACAAGCCATCCTGGAAAGGTTCAGTTCGAATAGGGTGGCCAGCAACCCCAAGGGAAAGGGCAGACCCCCGGTTCCCCAGTCCCTGCTCCCTTAGCCGGGCCTCCCCATCAGGCCCCAGTCTCTAATGTATGCTTAGCTGCCCTGTAAGTGATGTGTCCGCAGAAGAGTGACTACAGATGGAGAAACACTCAGAAGCAAGGCTCCCTCTCCAACTGCACAGCCATGGTGGACTCTGAAGACTTTTGGGAAAATAAAGCCATGGATTAAAACACTATCAAAGGCAGGAGGGCACCAAGCACCAAACTGCTTTTCTCAGGGTCCAATACAGAAACTGAAGCAAGTATCAACCAACCCAAATTTGTTGGACGATGGATGTGTTCCTTGTATTTTTTTGACTGGTGGGCAACAACACAAGGCATCACAACTAAATTGCAATGCAGGATCCTGAATAGGATTCTAGACTAGAAAAAAAAAAAAAAGCTATAAAGGAATATTATTGTGATGATTGACGAAATTTAGATATGGAATATGAATTAGATAATAATATTATAAGTATCAAAATGTCTGCTTTGGGGGGTGCCTGGGTGGCTCAGTCATTAAGCATCTGCCCTCGGCTCAGGTCATGATCCCAGGGTCCTGGGATGGAGCCCCGCATCGGGCTCCCTGCTCAGCAGGAAGCCTGCTTCCTCTCCCACTCCCCCTGCTTGTGTTCCCTCTCTCACTGTGTGTGTCTCTCTCTCTGTCAAATAAGTAAAATCTTAAAAAAAAAAAAATGCCTCCTTTGGGTAAGTGTACTATGGCATGTAAGAAAATGACCTTGTTCTTAGGAAATGCACACTAGTTTAAAGAATAATGAGATACAGTGTCCAATTTACCCTCATCTGGTCAGAAAATAAGCAATATGCATGCCTATATCATACACACATATATAAATAAATACACAGAATAATAAAGCAAATGGAGAAAAATGTAAATAATTGGTGGGTTTGGGTAAAGGGTATATGGAAATATCCCTGTACTCTTTCTGCAACATTTCTATAAATTTGAAATTGTAACAAAAGAGAACCCCCCCCCCCAAACCCTGAACACCTTTGGGAAAACTATGCTAGAATAGATGTTTCTTAATGATAGCAAGAAAGTGCAAAAATGCTCCTTTGATTTACCAGATGGTCTCAGCAACCAGGAGTTCACTGATGATTATGGTAGGAGTTTAATAATGAAAGCCTTTTGAAATGTATCTGGACTTATCTTCCCTGAATACCAGACAATGGGGCACAACCTTGGCATGTCTCTGAGACATTGTTATACTTACCCATACATCATCACTGGTTATGCATGAAAAGTGGCCATACCCATGACCTCAGGGATGCAGAAATGAGTCATCGTCCCAGCAGGCGCCATCCTCAGGACCAAGTTTGGGGAAGTCTCTTTCACTGTTATAATTTCTTGTGGATTTATTTTTTTTTTTAAAGATTTTATTTATTTATTTGACAGAGAGAGACACAATGAGAGAAGGCAGACAAGTGGGGGAGTGGGAAAGGGAAGAAGCAGGCTTCCCGCGGAGCAGGGAGCCCAACATAGGGCTCAATCCCAGGACACTGGGATCATGACCTGAGCCGAAGGCAGACGCTTAACAACTGAGCCACCCAGGCGCCCCATAATTTCTTGTGGATTTAAATCTAGCCATGCTATTCATATTTCTGCTCGGTGCTTCTCTTTAAGATATCATTAAACGGACCTACCACCACTCTTAAGTTGGGTCAGCCTACATCTGAACCACATTTTCTTCTGGGAATAAATTGTCAAGTGGTTTGATGTATCATTGAGCCATGGTTGGCCAACTGGCATGCCCACTTTGCCCTAAAAGGAGGATGTTCCAGACCCTGGTTTGTACCACTTAGGAAATGGATACCAAGGAATTAGGTATACATATCCAGGAAGGCATTTCTGATAAAAATATACATTCACAGATTTAAACATACATCCGGTATATCATGTTTATAGGGCCATATCTATTTTCCTATAGATATCAAGAGGAACTGAATAAACTATTTCATAAGAGAAGAAGTTCTATCTTCCTAAGTTCACCTACTTCTTAGCTTTGAGCTGAAATTGGGAGGGATGATAGTCCAAGCTATTTTATCCACTATTTTCAGATTTCTGCACACAGTTTAAAAGTACATAAAGGGACTCTAAGACTGTACATTTTAAGCCCTAACCTTCAATTTGCAGGCTTAAACTCTATGTGAAGTTTTCCAGTGAAATTTGTAACAATAGCCAGTTTGAGTAAGATTGCCATGGTTTGGCAGGCATATGAGTCTGACCAGTATTCAAAGAACTACCTATTCCAACCATCTGACTTATTAGTTCATTTGGAAAAGGACTATAATGATAAGAATATTATCCTTTTACTTCACCCTCTACCACCTGCTCATGGTTGACACCTACTGACTCCCACCCCTTCATTTATCTACTATTTTTGTCATCTGACATGTCTTCTCACCCAGGAGATACCATCCTTTTCTTCATTTGTCTGTGCCCCTTGGTTTGGATAACAATATCTTCCTTATTCCTTTGCACCCTCCACCCATGAGCTCATGCATATTGATTTATGAAGATGATCATTGAGAAAGGCCTTCAGTTCTACACACCCAAGCCTCTGCATAGGCTTAGCCAAGATGCCCTCCTGGCTAAGGCTCTACCTCTCCACTACCAGAGCTCACCTGCTCGTATGATTGCTCTAACTAGCCTGGAGCTCTCTGAAGGCAGGGCGGATGTCAATGCTGTTCATTCTGCCAGTGGCCACCCTCCACCAGAGGATCAGTCCAGAGATCCATCCTCTATCCTTCCCCAGGCTGTTGGAAACTCTAAAAGGCTAGCCCTCCCAGATCACATCACCTGCCTCCCAGGCCCCATGGTTTCCTGCAGAGTTTGGCAAATGGGGGTCACTGGCAGGAGATCAGACAGACTCCCTTCCTGCTTCCCTCTCCCCTCTAAGCAAAATCACCCCTTCATGGCATCTCTTGCTCCTTTCAGCCTGGGGTAGTAAGAGCTTCCTGCTGTTGCTAGTTCTGGGCCCTCCACCATGCTTTGCTAATTCCCTTAACCCTGTTCACAACACCGGAAGTTGTCCCTTCGTTAAATTCTCTTCAGTTGAACTCTTTGTTTAGACCATTTATTTCCGGCTAGATACAGAAGAACCCTGACAGATGCAGTCAACTGGTAAAGCTTCTGAAACAACCTAGGTACCTGATAAAATGAATTCAACAACAAATGAAGCTTAGAGGGGAGCCTGGGTGGCTCAGTCTTCAAGATCTGCCTTCAGCTCAGGTCATGATCCCAGGGTCCTGGGATCGAGCCCCACGACGGGCTCCCTGCTCCGTGGGAAGCCTGCTTCTCCCTCTCCCACTCCCCCTGCTTGTGTTCCTGCTCTTGTTCTCTCTCTCTGTCAAATAAATAAATAAAATCTTAAAAAAACAAAACAAAACAAAACAAATGAAGCTTAGATAGAAATTTGAAATCAAGACAAAGTTTTTGAATGTGGGGAAGTTCATCTTGAAACTTTCAAATGGGGAAGCTGAGTATTGCTCTGCCAAAGATGAAGCATGAAGCTCTTATCAATAGCTACACCAGTGGCCTGGTGCTCTCACTCCATGTTCACTGACTGGGCTGTTTTAAAGGGCATAGTCAAATTTTGTAGCAGCCCTAAACTGAAATTTGCTTTGCTCTCCACTGTAATAGCTAGATTTATGTTGCCTTCCATCATTGGAGGAAATACAGAGGGACAGAACAAAAATACATTCATTAAGAAAGCAAACAGGGGCGCCTGGGTGGCTCAGTTGGTTAAGCGACTGCCTTCGGCTCAGGTCATGATCCTGGAGTCCCGGGATCGAGTCCCATATCGGGCTCCCTGCTCAGCAGGGGGTCTGCTTCTCCCTCTGCCCTCTGCCCTCTTCCCTCTCGTGCGCTCTGTCTCTCATTCTCTCTCTCTCAAATAAATAAATAAAATCTAAAAAAAAAAAAGAAAAGAAAAGAAAGCAAACAGTGCACCAGTCAGTAGAATGGCTATACTTACAAGACACAATAAAAGAAAAAATTAATTCCTTGGAAAAGAGCTTTCTATTTTAAGAAGATGAAAAAAAGGAAGACGAAGAAGAAGTTATGCTCTCAAGTGATAGATGATGAAGACATTTCCCAGGGCTCCTCAAACGCTGTGGCTTTTCAGATGTAAACCTGAAACAAAATCCATTGCAAAGGGTGGCATCCAAGTTGGATTCTGACTGCTTATTCTGTTCTGTGGTCAGCCTTTGCTGAACATAGCAGTTTAAACAAGCCACAGAGCTGTGAGTGGCTCCTGTCTCTAAAATGCCTCTTGGATTGTCCTCAATGACCCTATTGTAGGACTTAGAATCTGCAAGGATGACAATTAAACAGGACATTTGGGATCCAATTCTCCCAAGGTACATTATTTTTTTTAAGGTAACCTGAGTTTTTGGGTAACACACACCCTGGTTCTGAAAATGCCACTTTGTCAGGATTTGCTACATGATATCCTAGTGACCCCTACAACCAATTCCAGGGCATTGCAGGGGCAACAAACCAGTGTTCCCAAGCCTGCATCGGGGGCACTATTTGGCTGAGTCACTTGTAATATTATTCTGGAGCTACCTCTTAGGAGCTCATAAGACCCAACTGTTAAATTTCCAGGAATTTTGGGAGCTGGTTAACACCTCATTGATAGCTTAAAATCAGCCACGGTGGTATTTACACTATAGGAGTTGGCAAACACTAAAAAGACACTTCAGGACATTTCTCCCCTTGAAACTCAGTTATTCAACATTTATTGGAGTCACATCAATTATGAAATAATATGGGTCCATCGCTCCAGTGGCTGAAATTGATGGAGAGAAACATGATGTCCTTTCTTCAATCTCTGCAAGCTCAAAGAAGAGAATCAGCCTTCCCAAGTATATTATTTAAAATGGTACCCTAAATTTAAATGCTCAGTTTTAAAAAATTAGAGTGGAATTAGAGTCTACAGCCTGAGAAAATGGTTTGGTTTGATTTCAAGTTGGCTCAAGAAGTTTCTGAAAATTAATTTATGATAATTGCCTCATAAAGTTAAAACGCCTCCCAAAATTTTATGGGACTATTTCAAAAACTGGGGAAGTCAGCCAGTACATTAAAGTGTATCTCTATAAAGAGAGAGAGAGATTTATCTCAAAACTAGTTTAGGCCTAGCTGGAGGGATTGGTCTCTTTTCATTGGAAGGGAAGACAGCAATCCCAACAAATCTCAAGATTTTTTTTTTCCCTGAAATAATGGCTGACCATGGCCTCTGCTGTTTTTGGCCAAGTTTTCTACCAAAACAAGAATTTTGCAACGGCAATGACCTAACTTAGGAAACAATTTTATAACATTTTCTAGGAACCACAAAACATTTGTTTTACTCTTTCTGAAGACCAGCAGTGGGACCAGAAGGAGAGCATAATGTTTTGCCGTGTAACAAAGAAAAAACTTGATAAGGTCAGGGGCTGGAAGAATATTTCAGTTCAAATAACGGTCATCCAGAGCCTGTGAAATGTCGTCTTTCAAACCAGTAACAAACATGCCTCGCACAGCATCACAACCAGCTAAGATCCTGGATCCACTCAGCTAGCTATTAGGGCATAAATGATGACATTTATCATACAATAGATTGTAAGCTGGGCAGCTAGTTTTGACAAAAACAGCAGGAACAGTAGTTAGCTGCAAAAACAGACTCACATGTTAGAAGAGCCAGGAGAAAACTTCTTGACGTGGTTGGAAAAAAAATAGAAGTTCTTGCAGGGACTCGGATTTCAGTTGGGAGAGGGTAGACAATCCAAGTCAGGCAACAGTATTATTGCTGGAGACTGCAAAAATATCGATCAGCTCAACTATCAGCAAAATGCCTTCCCACAGCCTATTAAATATGCACCAGTCAAGTTTTTTGAAGTAGGCTGATATACTGTGTCATAGAATATATGGACTAAAATCATGGACACTTGAGTTCAATAGTCTAGGTTTATTTATGTTTTAAAAGATTTTAGTTATTTATTTGTTTATTTTAGAGAGAGAAAGGAGGAGGGGCAGTGGGAGAAGGAGATAGAGAAAAACTCAAGCAGACTCCGTGCTGAGCACAAACCCCTGCTGTGGGGCTCGATCTCACGACCCTGAGATCGTGACCTGAGCCAAAACCAAGAGTCAGACGCTTAATTGACAGAGCCACCCAGGTGCCCCTCAATAGTTTAGGTTTAAATCCTTCATGACCCATTAGCTACGTGATCTCAGAAAAGAGACTTAATCTCTCTAAGCCACACATGTTCCATCTATAAACTGGGGGTGATAATAGTTCCCAAAAGATGTCATGAGGGCTAAATGATGTGTTTAGAATGGTGTGTGGCACATAGTAAGTGCTTAACAAATATTAGCCATTATTTTTTGTATGTAGGCTGGCAGACTTTGAGCATTTGTCTTAGTTTGGAATCCCCCAGATGCAGACCCTGAGCACAAGTGGTATGTTTGGGAGAGGATCCTGTCACAGCAGCAGGTGAATGGGGGAAGTGAGGCAGGAGGGGAGGAGGCCAACCACGGGGGTGTCATCACAATTGGGCGCCATCACAATTACCTCTGGGGGTAGCTGGAGCTTGCTGCATCTGGGGACTCTAGGAGACAGAACAGGACACCCACAGAACTATCCCACCCAAGGAGTGAGGAAGCCTGGTACTTATCTGCCAACTCCCTGTCCATTTTTGGTTGGGAACTGCTCCAGAAGGCATTAACACTCTAGGACATGGGACAGAAAATGGCAGGTAGTTTAGAGTAAGCAGCCTTCAGCGTTAGGGAGCATAAGGGGACATAGGAGGGGAACTGGCCAAAGCTGCTAGAGTCCTGCCATCACTGTTTTCAGATCATTAAATGAACTGAAGGTCCTCTATATATTTATCTTAATGGGTCAACTCTTAAGTAACACTAATACAACAAAACAAAACAAAAAACTGTGTTCATTCTATGCTGATTTTAATGGAGGTATTAAGACAAGAAATAAATTATGTAACTTTAAAATATTTATATGTAAGTTCCCACCAAGTCAGCATGATGTTGAGAATAGTATATGGACTTGAAACCCGAATTCTTCTTTGAACGGCTTACCTTTCCCTCAGTATCCATCACCTGAAGCTAGGGAGGTATCCAATAATTTTCATAGTGCTGTGGAATATCCAAGCCCTCATGGAAATGGAAAACATCCGTCTTTTTCAAAAAATCACCAAACTTTTAGCAGCTGCAATAACAGGCTTCTTCAGTAAATGAAACCATTTGAGTTTTTAGGAAAAATAATATATTAAGACTTTTCCTATGCATCCAGAGGTTCAAATACTAAAACAAAAATTAACACCATAAACTCCATCCCTAAATTGAAAAATGCATCTTTGCATAATCTGTGTCTTTTTCATGTGAAAAGGGGAAAGTCTGTATATGTGGCCAATGTTTCTAAAAATAAGTAACTGCCTCAGAGGAAAAGATTGGAAGTTTTGCCTATCGAAAAAATAAACTATTTTGTGTTATGAAAACAACAAGAACAACAACCCTAAGCAATGTTCAAAGCTAATAAAAATATAGGGGGACATTTTGCATATTAGACCAAAGACAAAGTACAATGCAAAGAAAATTACAAATCAATAACAAAAAGACAAACATCCAGTAGAAAAGCGAAGAAAGGACAAGATCCGCTGTGAATTTTATCTGTTTCAGAGTCTAACTATTTGTGGTATTTTCAAAGGAAAAGAAAAGAATCATATATAAATGGCCCAAGTTTCTAAAGCAAATAATTACCTTAGAGTTTGATATGACACTTTCAAGTTTACAGAAGGCACATGATAAAAAAAAAACATGAAAAGATGTTCAACTTCACTATTCATCAAAATAAAGCAACATATCAAAATACACCTCAGAAACACATACACACACATATCGGGGGTGGTGGTGGTGATTTTAAGGAGTTGGCTTATGCAACCACGGGGGCTGGCAAGTCTGAAATCTGTAGGGCAGTCTGGCAATTCAGGTAAGAGGTAAGGTAGCAGTCTTAAGTTTGAAATCTATAGGGCAGGTCAGCAGGCTGGAAATCCAGGAAGGATTTCTAACCTTACAGCCTTGAGGCTAATTCCTTCTCCAGAAAACCTCGGATTTTGCTGTTCAGGCCTTCAATTGAGTGGATGAGGCCCATCCATATCACGGAGGGTAATCTGACCTACTAACTCCTTGTCTACTGATTATGTTAATCACATCTACAAAATAGCCTCACAACAATGTCTTGGCTAGCATTTGACCAAGCAACCAGCATAAAAGCCCCACCAACTTGACACGTAAGATTAACTATCATAGATGCTCACACCTGCTACTTCACAGAGAAAACAGGAGTCCTCAGAAAGACACTCACTCAACTTCCATCACCCAAGTTCTCAGTCCAATACCCCATCTCCCCTCCCGGCACTGCTCATTGATATTTGAGTCCGCTGACTCTATCCCCCTTCTTGAAGCACCCTTTCTTAGGTCCGTGATTCCACTTGCTTCTGGATTTTCCATTTCTTGGAAGCCTCTTGAAGGGATTCTCTTCAGCTTCACATCTTTAAATTCCTAGGGTTCCCGTGGGTCCTGTCCCAAGCCCTCCCCTTTCCCTCTCAGAATACTTCTCAATCTTTCAGGACCATTGACTGGCATCACCTAGGATGGCACGCAGGTGCACACAGCAGGCACCCAACAATAGTTTAACCAAATAAGGTCTGCTTTCTGTCTTCGAACACGGAGCCTAGAGGTAGGCAGTTCAGGGCAGACCCCTCTTCACTCTGCTCCGCGTGTGGCTTTGGTGCCCGTGCTCAAAAGATGGCCACCGCCCTCTAGGCAAGGTGCCTACGCCTACAGTGTCTTCACACCAACTCTTTGGAATCCTACTCATTTACTTACTCAACAAATGTTTGTTCACAACTTACTATGTGCCACCACTCTTCTAGACACTGAGACTACAGAAGTGAAAATGTAGAGGGCGCCTGGGTGGCTCAGTCGTTAAGCGTCTGCCTGCAGCTCAGGTCATGATCCCAGGGTTCTGGGATCGAGCCCCGCATCGCTCTCCCTGCTCAGCAGGAGTCTGCTTCTCCCTCTGCTTCTCCCTCTGCCTCTCCCCCTGCTTGTGCTCATGCTCTTGCGCACGCTCTCTCTCTCAAATGAATAAATAAAAAATCTTAAAAAAAAAAAGAAGTGAAAAGATAGATTATAATCTCTGTTCTTATGGAGCTTATATTCAAATGGGGTGGGGGAATAGAAAGTAAATAAGTGAAAAATATGGTATGTTAGATGATGATGAGTGCTATGGAGAAACATAAAGCAGAGAAGGGAACTGGAAGGTTGGGGTGTGTGGTAATTTTAGACAGGGTAATCAGGGAAGGCCTCACTGAGGAGGTGACATCTGAGCACAGAATTGAGAAAAGTGGTGGAGCAAGCCATTGGGTTGCCTTCCAAACACAGGGAAGCAGCAAGCTGATGATGGAATATACTATTAACATTTTTTAAAAATCACAGGAATATGAAACTGTCTATATTGATCCATCAGTTGTGTGTGTGTACGTGCAAGTATATGGCATGCAGTGTAAATGTACAGAACAAACTCTGCAAGGACACATTCCAAACCAATGATAGTGTTTAATTTTGGTGAGGGGCAAAGAATTGCAGGGCAGTGAAGGTGAAGGGGGTTTTTGTTTTGTTTTGTTTTTTAAATAAGGAGAAGATATTCTTAGACAATTTGTGAATTAAAGTTCTCTTACATTCTTTTTTAAAGAGATTTATTTATTTATTTGAGAGAGAGAGAGAGCACACAGAGGGAAAGGGAGAGGGAGAGGGAGAAGCAGACTCCCTGCTGAGCAGGGAGCCTGATGCGGGGCTCAATCCCAGGACCCTGGGATCATGACCTGAACTGAAGGCAGATGCCCAACCGACTGAGCCACCCAGGCGCCACAAAATTCTTTTTAATTATTAGACAAAAAGGTGATGGGACAATGAATACTTTTCTTTCTCATAGGTTTCCAGGGTTGTTTTTTCTTTTCCTAACAAATTTAGATTTTTTTTTTAATAACCTGGAAAAAAATGCAACAAAGCCATTTCCATTCTGTAATTATTTTTACTGCTCTTTGGGTTCAACCAGCAGAATGACCCAGGGCCCATCTGTGTCATGGCTCAGGGCCCAGGGGCTCCCTCTCCCTTGGCGGGGAGGAAGATGAGCCATCCCCATGACTGCTGCCTCTGGCTGCCAGCATCACCTTGGCTACCTGCAGAGACACTCCTGCCTTGGCTGCTCGGGTGGGGAGAGCTCCCTCCCCATCAGGCTGCAAGGCCTATTAATATAAGATGAGCAGAGAAGCAAAGGGAGGAAAAATACATAGGGCTAGGCCTTCCAAAGGGGAAGTCCTATTTCTTCAGTATTGACACCAGGCCCCATGGCGCATCTCCCTGATTAATCTGGCTCCCGCAGTTTCTCTCTCTGGTGAAACTTGAGATAAGTTTCCCAGCAGCTGGGGCAAAGGGCGGTCCGACGCAGTGTCTTGTTACACAACCCTTCCCATCACACTCGTGTTCCAGATCACGTCAGCCATCTTGTTTCTCTCCTACCTCTCGGCGGAGTTTCTATAAGAGCTTAGGGAATGGCCTCTAGCTGTTTCTCTGCCCTCCAACGTCCTCTGCAATATATTCTAGAGTCTTGGTTCTGGGTGTCCACGTCTATCCCAACATGGTCTCCTCTTCCCCAAGGGAAGTGTGACTGCCTGTGATTGGTTGTAGGAGAGTCATCAGCATGAACTGTCAGATTTACCAAAATGCCTTTTCAGATTTGGCGCGTCCTCCTCCTAGGAGGTCTTGGGACCCCCAAAGGCTTAACAGTCTCTTTGGCTGCTTTATTTGAAGCATGGAATTATGGCCTTTGTCTTTTCTCACTTTCTTTATGAATCCTCCTCACCAGGTTATTTATCATGACTCCAGTCTGTAAAGTGTGTGTGTGTTGAGATGGCCAATTCTAAAGAACACTAGAAGTAATGCTGCTCTATCAACAAACCTGCAAAAGTTATACAGGATAAACCCACTTGCAGAAAGGCAGATTCACGCTACTCATGACTAGGTTTTGAGAAGTTGTGACACTAGCCTTTTCTTTGGGTCTGAATATTACTATTTATGTTTTCTTTAAAAGATAAAATCAGCTGATGGGAAGCTAAGGTAATGCTGACCTTGTTTTGTGAGAAATAAAAGTACGCAGGAGAAGCCCAACCATACTTAAGGCCCATAATTTTTAAACTTTCTCTGAAACAAGTTGATAGTCTGGATTTTTAACACCTCTGTGGAATGCCTAGTTTCATCTCCACACAGAGATAGAGGGATTTTTACTCAGGAAGGAACATAGTTATTTTCCTTTTTTTATCCCCCTTTCTGAGGGGAAAATATTCCCAACTTCACCCTCATTAATATTTATGGTTGCTGAAGTATTTTCATTATATTAGCCAAAAGGAGCCTGGACTAAATAAAGTAGAAAACCGAAGGCATATGAAATGGTTTCTTGGCCAGGAAGATACTGCGACCACCTCAGGAAAGTTTCTGTCCTTAAGAAAAATAAATGAAATTGTGGCCTGCCAAGCCACCTCATGGAATCCAGGCAATACTTTCTGCTCTTTTTTTCCTCTGAAAGCTATTTGTTGAACACACTCTTCTTGTTTCTTGTAACCATAGACTCTGGTCTAGTCGAGTGTTTCTTATGTCAGGCTACTGCTGAGCCAATATTTATCATTTTAGAAATTTCCATGAGTCATAAAATAAACCTGCAACCGGCAGTACCTTCTATGGGCGTTTCTTTCTTAGAGTTTTTAAAAGAAAAGGAAAAACGCTGAGTCTGGAATCCAACGCCTGACATTTATCAGACCACCCAGATAATTTCTCCTGACGGGAGGATCCTCCGGCTATTTCAAAGCCATTCAAGGTGTGTTGCCTGCTGCCTGAAGCACCTTCCTGCCCAACAGCCTGGACCCCTCTCTAGAGGGCCAGGCCAGGGCTGGAAAGGAAGCCGTGGAGGTCTAAAGGCTGGAAGTGACTCATTGGCTTAAAGGGTGGCAGGAAATGTTTTCCACGGGAGCAAGAATATAAATGAGCAAGTGATTCCTTCCACCCCCAGTATGGAAAATCTTGCGAGGGGTCCTGAATTTACTGACCAAAGGAAAAAAAAAAAAGATCGCAAGAGGTGACGTGTGGTCCTCATTTACACATAAGAGTGTGTTAGACTAGTGCTGTTTGCTCCCTTTGTGCCAATCAGGCTCTTTTCCCCAGATGTGGACCAGCTGAGAGAAACAGCGAGTCCACGACCTGGATGATTATAGTGACTTATTGATTTTGCTATAAAAACAGCCCTGTGTCAAGAGCGCAAGGCCTAGAGTTTATAAATCAAAATTCAGAGGTCTGCCTTAGCATTACTAGAATACTCCACGAATTGCTAACATGGTGCTAGATACTCAGTAAGTCTTCTGTACAGTGCAGGCATTACATTTTAGAACCAAAGGGCTTAACCTCATCAACACCTTCACTTTGCAGGTGAGGAAAAGGAGGTCCAGAGAGGCGTACCTCCTGAGAGGTCACACAGCCCATCAAGACCAGAATTTGTGCCAATGGTATCAAATACCTTCTTGGAAGACAGGTGATAGAAATACTGGAGTCTTAGTGATAAAAGCAAAACAGTTATACTAAAAGGCACTCCAATTTCACATCGTGGCCATTGTCCCTTGGCTGTTTCCAGTGGAGCTATTCTTGAATATGCTCCAAGTTTCCTCACTGGGCAGAGCTGGGGTTGTTTGGCTAAAGCACCCTTTGACATCCTTCCTCCTGCCCCCAGAAGGGAAAACTGGAAAGCCAGCCATAACAGCGCCCCAAAGCAAAAAATAAAACAAAGCAAAGCAACAACAAAAACCCCTGCTTCTGTATCTCTCTAGGTATCTTGGTCCATGGAGTCAAATTTTGGGGTAGGAACATTAGGTGTTTTCCTCCACCAATCATCAGTCTCTGAGTTGGCCCTCTAGCCATCTCTTCCACACTCATATTCACCAACCTAAGTGAGAAATCATGTTGGTAACTAATGCTCACTTCCTTCCTCTGCGGATGCCTCACTCATTAAGATCTGGTAACACCTCCCTGGTATGATCTGCCCCATCAGTAGGATCCTGAGGCTTCCCAAGGGGACCTGGGCCAAGTTTATCTTGGCACTGATCTGTTTTCACTCACTATCTCCTTGTGGCAGGGCCCATGACTTCTTTATCTTTGTATTCCCGGTAGCTAACATGCCACCACTAGCACACAGTAGGACCCAGGAAACATCTGTCAAATCCAACTGAAAACATTTCAAAGTGGCATCCCATTGTGAATGTAAACGAGACACTTGCTTTGCCTCCCAAACATAAACTTTTCTCTTTTTTAACACTTACAAGAAATTGTAAGAAGAAACTCAGGTGGTAATAATGGATGATGGGATGAGGCAAACATCTTTTAAAAAGACTGAATCATAAGACTGTCTTAATTTGGGGGCACCTGGCTGGCTCAGTTGGTAGAGCATGCAACTCTTGATCTCAGAGTCATGAGTTCTTGATCTCAGGGTCGTGAGTTCAAGCCCCATGTTGGCTGTGGAGCCTACTCAAAAAAAAAAGGAATGTCCTGTTTTTGAAGGTCAAAATAGTTAAATATTGCCCATTTCTTATGTTGAGCCTAATATAATTGAAAATAATATAATTATAAATACATTGCTTTATACAAGGGCTATAATTCCATTTTTCCTCTTTAATCCACCCTAACCATGGTCTACATCGGCCTACAACATTTGATTATGAGTTACACTTTCAGTCTTGTTTGGGTCCACCCACCCTGGCTCTTCAGGCTCCAGCCACACTGTCTTCCTTCTGTTTTTAGAACACGCTGACCTCATCCCATCTGCCTGGGATGCTCCCCACTCCAACTGTCACACAGTCGGCTCCTTCTTGGCATTTAAGCCTCAGCTTAAATTCCACCTCTTTGGATGAGACTTCTTTGAGCACTGATTTAAGTGTGACTTTCCCACCTCCAGTTACCCTCGGTTACATCACCCCGTTTTATGGTCAACGAAGTACTTTTTTGCTTCGTTGTGTGTTGTTTGCCTGTAGCTGACTAGGATTTAAGTTTCAGGACCACACGTGAGCCCTGTCTGCCTTCTTCATGCTCTGAAGAGCTGGCACATTGTAGGCCCAACATGAATGTTGAAATAATGGATTCAGTAATTAATTTTTAAAAATGCAGCAGAACTCCAGAAACCAATATTGCACTGTATGTTAACAAAAATTTAAATTAAAAAAATCCAGGAGAACTGAAGTTTTCAAGTATTTTCTTCCCTTGGTTTACTGATTTCACCATCCAGATACTTCGTACGGATACTGGCCCTTTTCCTCTATCCTCCACCTCTGTGAAATTCTTTGCATCTTCTTTACCCTTCCTTGATACATTGAGACAGTGAACTACTTGACCTCATCTTCTGACTCTCATCCTTGTTATTTACAGATCTCCAATCTATTGTCCAGCTCATCCGTTGAATCTTTTAGTTCAAGAATATTGGATATTCCTAATGTTTGCAATTTTTCCATAACTGTTCATTCTTACTTTTGGTCTCCCAGTGTCTTTCCTTATCTGAAAATATTTACTATGCTCATTTTAATTTCTTGTCCTGCTTCTTTTGCTTGAAATTATTCAGCTTGTTGCCTTTCTTTCATAATGCTTGGATTCCTCCTCTGTCTTAGGAGCTTTACCTACGGACTCATACAGTATATGTCCTTAGGGTTTTCATCGGTCTGGGTTTGTACAGAATACCTGGGGCAGGGGTTGAGAACGGGCATCACTCCTGGAGAGTCTGGGGGAAGACAGGTGGAGAAGCACCAAGCTGGGGGAAACTCTGAGGTTGCCCTGGGTGCCCCCCACCCCCAACCTCAACCAGGAGGTTGGTCATCTGCCCTTCCAGATGACTTCCAAGTACCCTCTCCTTTCCCTGATATAACTATTTAGTCCCCAGAGGCAGGGGAGGTGAGAGAGGGGTGAGGGAAAGTTCTGAGCTTGGACAACCCATTTGCATGTGTTGGTACCATCTTCACACACACCCCTCAGGGCTCCAGGGCTGCCTGGACATTAACCAGCAAACTTGGCAGTGGCACTTCACTGGTAATGAGGTTTTCTAGCCCCTTGGTGGTCATGGGAGAGGTGGAGGTCTGCAGAGAATAATGGGGTGGGGGAGGGGGGAAATGGGTCCCAACCAGACAGCTCACCCCTACCAGTCTGTCACTGCCTGTGACAGGTCTTCCTTCCCCTCCATTTTGCAATCTTTCTCCCGTCCTTACCCACGTACAACAGCCCTCTGATTTTTCCTAAAAGCACACCTTTGAGCTTTGAAGAGAAGCCCTCTTATTTTTAGTGTTACAATTTGCTGCAGAATTTCTATTCACTTCGTTCCTACCCTTCTTGATTTTAACTTGTGATCACATTCAACCCTTGGGCTTCTTTACATTCTGGAAAGTTTAAAGTCATTTAGTCTACCCTTAAATCAAATACTGGATTCCTTTGTTTGTCCCTTGCTGAATCTTTTGTGGCTCCTTTTTCTTTCTCCAGGACTATAGCAACCTGGTCAGAACTACAGAGAGTGCACTATTACTTCTGAAAAATGGGAAGACAACATGGATATGTCCCCAAGATACACTGCCGAATGTGTGAATAAAAACAAGTCGCGGGCGCCTGGGTGGCTCAGTCGTTGAGCGTCTGCCTTCAGCTCAGGTCATGATCCCAGGGTCCTGGGATCGAGTCCCGCATCGGGCTCCTTGCTCGGCAGGAAGCCTGCTTCTCCCTCTCCCACTCCCCCTGCTTGTGTTCCTGCTCTTGCTGTCTCTCTCTCTGTCAAATAAATAAATAAAAATCTTTAAAAAAAAAAAAAAAAAAAAACAAGTCGCAATCCTACATGCATTGTGGAGGCCATCTGTGTTTTTTTAAATGCTCTGTATTGTATGGGTCTGGAAGGTTTCATGCTATAAGTGATAACCAGTGTAGTAGCAAACCAGTCTTGGCACGTGGATTGTGGGGGAGGAACTGTAGGACCGTTCATTCATCCCTACCTTGAGTTTCCTTTTTCGAATTTTCCCCCAAACCTTCCCTGAAATAGTAGTTTAATGGATGGGCTTCAGAACAGTCCACAAGCTGCCTGAAAATGTAAGCCATGTTTTGTGAGTAGGAGCAAATACCTACTTTTCTAGAGAAAGGGACTATACTTTTCATCAGAACCTCAAAGTGAACATATGGCCCAAGAGGGGTAAATAACCATTGGTCAAGAGTGTTGTGCCACTTTCTACTCCATTTTCTCATGGTTTAATTCAAGTGGTACACTAGTAACTAAAAACATGTATTGGTTATTCAATTTTTAATATTATAAAACAGCAGTATATGACTTTTACTTTACCATGAAGACTAATAGAGAAATCAATAGTGTTACCATGTGATACTGCATTGTTCCCATGAATATACTTAAATATATTTAGCCCTTTCCTAAAATAGATGCCTAGGCCCTTGGGGCTGCCGATCCAAGAGGACCCAGCTACAATAAAGGAATGTCCAGAATGTATTTTCGACAGCTCCCATTTGCTTCGTTTTGTATAAACCCACTCTGCAGTGTTAAGGAAGCAACAAGAGGTACCTCACCTCTTTTGTTGAGCATCATATAGGACTAATGTGTCATGTGGTCTGATAGGAAAGGTCATGGGCTTGGGAGCAGATCACTCACTCCTCTGGGTTCCTAAGGAACATTTCTTCACCTTACCTCATCTGTAGAATGGGAGTAAATAATAATATCTACCCATGGCAGTTGCTGCTCGTTATCTCCCTATACCCACTTTCCCCTTCTTCCTTGGTAGAGGAACCCCGATTCCTTAGCTGAGCACATTGCTGCTCCGAGAACAGACCCCATTTCCCAGTCTCCCTTGCAGCCATATACTGCATTCCAGTCAGTGAGATAAAAGTGTGAGCTCTGTCTGGCACTTCTGGGAAGTTTCTTTAAAAGGAAAGGGGTAGACTTCAGGTTTCCCCGTTCTACATGTGAAGAGCTTGGAAGCTGCCACTCTGTCCTAACCAGTAAAAAGCTGAACAGACAACTCCTCTTGTATCCATAAGAGAGAGAACACTGGGCAAACTGCTGTGCCCAAAACTGTTGACGAGACAGGCCAATAGCAGGAGTTGTGGCTTAGCAGAGCAGAGACTCACAAGTAGAAACCACCGTGGGAATGAGTGTCTGGGCAGAAAAAGTTGAACTGTAACTGACAAATTGCTGGAGGCTCAATGTGGACAAGTCTGCGAGTTAGGAACTCTGGGGAGACTCAGTCATAGGGAACCCGCGCACATCTGTGTCACCTCCTGAAGTTCTACCAGGTTCCCACAGTAAATGTCAAAGAAAAATCCCCTCCTGCTTCCAGTACGGGGAGGGGAGAAGGAAGGAACCATTTGAAATACACCAGAGCCTTCTGTCCTAACAAGGACTGCCCTGAGGGGAAACTAGTTACCAGAGCCTAACTGATGGGGGAAAGAAGACACTCAACTGGAGCCCACTCGAGCTATCTTGTCCCACTGAAGGGGAGAGGTTGGGGGGTTGCTTCTGAGAAATACTTGTGAAGTTCACAGTCCAGAGGCACAGGCTTAGTGAAAATGAGACCAAATCACAGAACTCTAGAATGATTCCCCCCTCCCCCAACCTCATCACATCACTAAAGGCCTACTTACTACTGTTCCTTTCACCCAGTGCATCATGTCCAGCTATAAAGAAAAAACTGGAAAGCATACCAAAAGGCAAAACAAACAAAAGCCACAGAAATGAAGAATGCTTGTCATGGACTTATTAGTAGACTGGGCATGGAGAAAGGAATCTCTGAGCTAGAGGATATACATCAACAGAATCCTCAAGACCAAAAAGCAAAGACAACAAAGACTGAAAAAAACAGAACAGAATATCCAAGGAATGTCGGACAACTATAAAAGATATAACATACACGAAATGGGAATACTAGGAGGAGAAGAGAGAAAGGAACAGACTATTTGAAACAACTGTGACTGAGAATTTCACCAAATTATTGTCATACATCAAACCAAACCACAGACTCAGAAAACTCAGAGAACACCAAGCAAGATGAATGCAAAACAAAACAAAACATCATGCCTAGGTATATCATTTTCAGAATTACAGAAAATCAAGGATTTTTTAAAATTCTGAAAGAGGAAAAAAACATGTTACCTATAGAGGAACAAACAATTAGTGACTTTTCCTCGGAGGAGGGAACTGAGACTATGAGATTAGACAGTAGGGGTACTCAAGGCGAGAGGGAACAGGCGAATTTGTAGGGAGGCAGGGGAGAAACTAAAAATAGTTTTCCTACACTGTTTTACTGACAGGGTTATGTCCTTTTGTGCAGGGGGAAGGGAACTTTTTCCAGGCTATTAACATACATCTCTCTTCGAGTTCCTCATTAATGTATAATTTATTCTTCCTTGCCACTCATATTATTGGTTTTCTTTCTTTTTTTTTTAAGATTTATTTTAGAGAGCCAGCAAGCACGAGAATCTCAAGCAGACACCCTGCTGAGTGCAGAGCCCGTCGTGGGGCTTGATCTCACCACCCTAAGACCATGACCTGAGCAGAAACCAAGGGTCAGTCGTTCAACTGACTGAGCCACCAAGGCGCCCCTCATACTATTGGTTTTAAATGAAAGTGCCTATGTGTTCAGATTAAGTATGAAAAATGTTTTCTAACTTTAACATGGAATACATCCATCTCATATATAAGGAGAGACCTTATGTCAAAACTTCTTCCCTCTGTGGTATAAGGAATAGAAAGATCTAGAAAATTTATGTGTAAAGGCAGAGGTTAAAGTTTAATGGACTCTTAAAAATGGGGGCTCATCATAGGTTACAATGAACTGATACAGAAGTTTGCTTGATGAATTGTAAAACATCTTTAGATATTGGTTCACTTACTGAATGTATATTAAACGGCTATTATATATCAGGGACTATGCCAGTCCATATAAGGTACATCCTAAATAGCCCCTGTCCTTGAAGAACTCTCAGTCTAAACTGGTGGTGGTGGCAAATTTATATAAACAATTACAAAGCTACATTAACATTAGGGAAAAGATCTCACTCACTACTCAAAGTATGGGTTAAGGACCAGACCTAGCCTCTAAGTCCCTGAATCTGCATTTTAACAAGATTCTCAGGTGATCTGGATGCTTATCAGGATTTGAGAAGTGATCAACTGTGGGATTAAAGAAGAAACCACTAATGATCCCTTGGGAAGTGGTCAGAGGTCTTCAGAATGGAGGGGTAATACGAACATTCCAGCCTGAGACACTAACAGGTCCATAATTATGGCAGCTAGAAAGAGTAAGAAGGGTTCTGGAATGAGAAGTTTAGTCTGGAAGGAAATTGGGCACTTTGGAAGATATGGGAAACCGAGCAGAAAAGGCAGGCTGAGGCCAGAGGCAGAAGGACCAGAATGACCCGATTAGGAAGCCTTAGAAAATTTTAGGCAGGAAAGTGACAAGATTAGATTCTTATGTTTGGATAGAACACTGGCGGCAGGGTGGAGGAGGAAATGCAGAAGAGAGGCTAGGGCAGGCAGGTTTGTATCCGCTAATGAGCACGATTCCATTCGACTTTGAACTAGAAAGGAAGTCTCTGAGGGCCTTAGAAGTGGAGGGGCCACTGAGTCCCAGGAAGAGAAATGAAGGGTTCCAGCTGCAGGTGGATACAGATGGGTTCTTTCTTCTCAAAGTGCTATGCCCAACCAGCTGCATTAGCATCACCTGGAAATTGTTAGAAATGCAAATTCTTGCGTCTTTTTTTTTTTAAGTTTTTTTTTTTTTTTTTTTTTTTGACAGAGAGAGACAAAGTGAGAGAGGGAATATAAGCAGGAGGGGTGGGAGAGGGAGAAGCAGGCCTCCCGCCGAGCAGGGAGCCCGATGTGGGATTCAATCCCAGGACTCCGAGATCATGACCCCAGCCAAAGGCAGACGCTTAACGACGGAGCCACCCAGGCGCCCGCAAATTCTCGCTCTTAACTCAGACATACTGTCAGAAATTCTAGGGGCCAGGACACACAAATCTGACTTTACCAAGTTCTCCTTCAAGCTTGAGAGCTTGAGCACTGTTCTAGCCTGTAAAAGTCTTATAGCAGGTGGTAAAGGCTTAGAATTGCCACAACTTACTTCCTTTCTAGAAAATAATAGCAAAAAAAAAAAAAAAAAGGGTAATGAGAAATAAGTTTCTACGTTGAGTGGGCAGAACAAAAGTCACACAACAGTCATATAGTGCCCAGAAAAAAAAAAGTCTTATCCCAAAGCCTCACATTTGGATAATTAAAATAATTTTGGTAGAGGCCGTGATGTTCTCGGTAGCCTAAATTAAGCAAAACTTAAAGTATCACCCCAGCTGTAAATTCTTTTTGTTCCCTTTACTGCCCACAAAAACGCCCTCGGGAAAAACACTGGGATTCCTTTTGGCCCTCTCAAAACTGTGTTTCTGATGTAACCGCCCATTAAAAAAACCCAACCCCAAATTAAAAGCCCCCAAAACGGAGCGGCGGGGCTGGCGCCATCGTCCCGGGAAAACTCTACCGTTTCCCAGCCACACCCCTGAGGACCGCCGGGCCTCCTTCCCCGGGCTGTTCCCAAAGATAAATAAATCACTCCTTGTTTTTTCCAGACCTGAAATTAGCGGTGACTCACAGAGCACTCTGAATGGCCACAGTCGCCTCGGGAAGAAGGAAAAATGTGCAGATTTTTCCCTCACGCGAGGGCCCGACGTGCCGGGCTGGGCCAATCAGGGGAGGATGGCGGGAATCGCACCAAAGTAGGTAAAAAATGCGGGATGTGTTCTCGGGGCCGCGGCCCGCGCCTGGACTCCCCCCGGTCCTCCCTCTGGTCTCCTGCTCCGGGAAAGCCGCCTACCCTCGCCCTCCCTCCCGCGCCCTCCCAGGCCCCGCCCCCAGCGCGGCGCACACCTGGCCAGGTGGCTACTTCCATGTTAGGGCGGCAGCAGCGCAGTGGGCGGGGCGCCACATGCCCCCGCCCCCCGAGGTTGGGGGGAAAGGGTCCCCTGCCCCGCTTGATCCTTTGCGGGTTCCTCGCCGGCAGGTGCCAGCCGGAAGTCTGCCTCCTCGTCCCTACTAAATGAGGGAGGCCCCACCCCCGCAGACCCGAGCAGATGAGAGGAGGACCCGGTCCCCTAGTCTACCGAACGTGAGGCAGAACCCTCCGCCTGCTCTCTGGGCAGGGCGCGGCCTGGCCAGCCGGTTGCGTAGCAACGGCAGGCAGCGCGTGACGTGCGCAGTCGCGTTTGGGCCCGAGGCGCGCGCCCGTGCACCCGCCTCCTGGTAGGCTCGCCCCTCGAGTCGCCTGCTCGCTGGGTCTCTCGGTCCCTCTGCCGTGAGAAGGACGCTCTGCAGACTCGGCGCCGGCCAGCTCCCCCTCCCGCGTCACTGCGACCGCCGCGACGAAGATGGTGAGTGGGAGGGAGCCCGAAGCGTGGGCTGACGCGGCCCGGGCGGCTGGGCGCTGGGGCCCCGTGGGGGTCGGGGCTGAGGGGCGACAGGCGCGCCCCCGCCCGGGGGTGGGGGACGCGGGCCCTGCTGCAGCCCCCAGGCAGGGGAAGGTCTCTGGGCTTCCACCGCTCGCGGACGCGCTGGGACCCAGGCTCCTCGGGCGGCTCCTGGCCGCTGCGTCGCTCTAAGCTGCTGCGAGGCCGCCTGCGGCAGCATAGTCCCCGCGGTTCCTCCCTCCCAGGCCTGGGGACTACCTGCGGGGGCCGAGCGCCGCCACGCCCTCGGTGAAATCGACCGGGAGTCCGCCATCCCGGGGCGGGGGGCTTCGAAATCCGGCGCGGGCCTTGTTGGCGCCGGTTTCCCCAAAGCCGGGCGCCGAGGCGGTCAGTGACTCGTGCGAGTTTCGGCCCCTGAGGTCGGTCCATCTCATTAAGGAAAATAAGGCCTTTATTGAACAACCCTAGAGGGCGGAATGATCACCACGAGCATGACCCTGGTATGATTAAGAACAGGGTGGCCTCGCAGCCGCTTTGTTTGTCGTATCTGGCAATCAGCTTTCAGCAGCACTGCTGGGCTTGTCAGGCTTGGCAGTGGCTCTTTTAACCCTTCCCTACCCGATCTCTCCATGTATGGTTAGAAATTTTCTTTTACCTGTGAACAGTTTGGCTCTGCCAGAACTTAGCGTGTGAGGAGTGGGCATGATGCTGGGATGCTAATAAAAGCGAATGTAAAAGCTTTTTAAAGGCCCATTGAATTATCCTAGTCATTAAAAGTAAATATGCTCATATTCTAAGTGATGGACACTTGGCTTAATTTACATATTTCCCCCTCTAAACTCTCTCTAATTTGCTGTACAGTAGTATTCTTAACTGGTCGATCAAGTAGAACATTTTGTCATTTTCTTTAGTCTGCACTCGCTGTTACCATTTTTGGTCAATGATTTGCAGGCAAAGGCTTACCAGACTTTGCTAGAAATATTACACTGTTATTGCATCTGTCTGCCTGGAAGCAGTTGGTACCAGCTTACTGGCATACAAAATGTTTTTGCTGAATGACAATTTTGATTTTCTTAAGGTAGTGCAAGGAAGAAAAAGAGATTAACCAGTAGTTTCTTGATGACTCAGGAGATGTAGTAGGAATTTGGTAGTGTTCAGTTGTCTGCTCTTCTTTGGTTTAATTCTGTAAGCTCCAAAGAGGAGCAGCATCTTAAGACTTTTTTAAACCTCTGTAAGATTATAAATGTGTATACTACCTTATATTAAAAGACAATGTAAGGGTTTTGAGTTCTCATAAACGTAAGACAGTCTACTCTGATGAAAGTGCTTTGAAATGGGCTGGAGCCTGCTTTAGGTTCTTTTAATTTGACATTCTTTTTTGAGTTTCTGTAATGCAGACTTTATCTTCTATTTGAAAAACAGGACGAAGCATTTTAACTTCCGTTAAATCCTTAAATTTTAGTCCAAGCTTAGCTTCCATATTTCTCTTCATTCAAATAAAATGAAGGAAGGATCTGTTTTATTTACTGGTTCTTGGGGGGAGGAGGAGAACTAAAAATTAATCAAGATGAGGGAATTCCAGATATATTTCAGACTTGTTGGCCTTAGGGAGGTCAAGAAGACCTTACAAGCTCCTGTTGTTTGGATGCTTGCAAATAGAGTTCAGAATATAGACCATTTGTAAAGCTTACTCTTGTATTTAGCCTTATAAGCACAGATCATTTCCTTTCAGTGTCGGCTATTAGAGAGTATTAAGATTCAAAGTTCTACTATCCCAGATTTTAGCACTTCACCTCTATATTTGAAACTGAGGTTCCAAGTTTCTGAAGTTTTTGTTGTTGTTGTTGTTAAGGTTAAATTTTAGGGGTGGCTCATTTGCTTAAGTATGAATCCTGATTTCAGCTGAAGTCATGATCTCAGGGTTGTGAGATCCAGCCCCAAGTTGGGCTCTGCGCTGGGAATGAGCTTGCTTAAGATTCTCTCTCTCCCTCTGCCACTCCCCCTCCCCCCACCCCTTGGTGTTCTTTCTCAGAAAAAAAAGATTTTTAGCTGCTGATGGGTTTGTTCTGCATTAACAAAATCGTTTCCTGGTACTCACCAAGCCTTCTGGAAGCATTTGGGAATAAAAGCAATTTGAAACCAACTCAAAAGATCACCTTTGGGCACTTTAAGATGAGATTTCATGTTTTCAGAATCTCACTTTACAGTGCCTCCCCCACCCCTCACCCCCCAAAAAAGCCTGTCCTCCACAGGAACCACATTTACCCACTCCAAACAAAACTTTGGTGTGTGTGTACTGCGTGTGCCAGTTTCCTCATAGAAAGATTATTTACTAGGCTACCATTAAGTTCCTAGGGTTATCTGCTCAGTAGTTCTTTTTGTTGGGTATGGATCAAGATATTATACATAGACTTGCCTAGTGCCTCTTGTAACCAACAGTATATGACATTTACATCATACTATATGGCTCTCTGGGAGTAGGAGTGTAGTCTTGCCCCTGAAATAATAAAAGTCTACGTGATAATTCAGCCCTGCCCTAGTCAGAACTCTGCTGTAACAAACTGAGCTAACTGGCCCAGAATGAATTACAAATATATTCTATCACTCCATGATTAGGAAAAACACTTTTACTTACAGCAATCTAATGGAATAGGTTGGGCATGTGTTCATGTGCCTATTTAACATGAAAAAACAGACTGTAAAGGATTGATTGACATGTGACCTTTTTTGACTGCACATCAAGTTTTAACATAATTTACAAATTAATTTTGAAACATTTTAAGCAGAAAGGTACACAGAATAACAGGTCCCTTTGTATGAAAAAAGAAAATAACTTTTTGTCATATTTCAGGTTTCTATGTTACCATTGCAACTAAATCTGCATCATCTTCATCCCATTCTCTTCTGTCCCCAGAGATAACCACTTCTGTGTCAAAGACATAATGTGCTGGCCAATTAAGGAGATGATTTTTCAGGCTGTTGTAATTGGGAGAACATTAATTAATAAGGAACGTCTCAAAAAAAAAAAAAGGACAAGGACCTGGGGCAAGTAAAACCAGGGGTCTTGAGGAACTGCATGGACAGGTCTTATCACAATAAACAAGGGCAGGATCTTTTTGTTACCAGTTTCCCAAAACTCAAAATGATGGGGGTGGATTTCTTAACCATCACTGCTTTACAGGAACATAAAGCTCAGATGAAGTCTACATAGTCTACATAGTCAACTGAAGTTAATATGTTTTATTCAAATTGATATTTCCATACTTTTAGCTATGTATGTATGCATCTGTAGTAATATATATAGTTTTCATGTGTTTTTAAATTTCATATAAATGCTATGCTTTATGTATCCTTTTGCAACTTAAAAAATTAAACTTGGTGAGGTTTTTTGGGAGGGGGATGATATTTGGTTTTAGCCGTAGCTGTGGTTCTTTATATTAACTGCTAAATAGTTTTTATGACTATGTAAGTTTATCCATTCCCCTATTGATGAACATTTCCCCAGTTTTTCACCCAAACTTTTATCTTTTTTTGTCTACTTGCAATAGATGGTTTCCATGTTTTATGTTACTTCTTTATCGCCAGTGAATGTGTTCTTGGTATAGACCTAGAAGTGGAAGCCTGGATTGGAGGGTATGCATGTGTATTTTTTACTGTATTACAGGTGGTTCTAATTTGTATCCCATCAGCTACATTTATCAGCCTGTTTCTCCATTTCTTTTCACCACTTGGTATTATGACCAATACCTTGAAACCTTTGCCAATCTGATGGGTGTGAAATGGGTTCTTACTCTTTTAATTTTCTTTTCTCTGATTAGTAGTAAAGTATTTTTTTATGTTTATTGCAGCCTATGGTTTTACATGCATGTGCATCTGGTGAACCTGACATTATGTAAATACTCCTCACGTCTTCATCTAGGCTTATTTGTGGAATGATAAAGTAAATCCAGTGTTAAAAGAAAATCTATAAGAACGTGATTGTCAATGTCAGAACTGCATACTGAGTGCTGATATCCTCCTCTGGAACCTACATTTCTTTGCATGCCTCTCAAGCTGCTAAGCAACAGGAGTTAAATACCCTTAATTCTAGCCACTGGCCATGGTTAGATCCTGGTAGTGGTAGAATGCAGTGATCCAGGAGAGAGTTCCATCTTTGCCAGGGGCCATGGAGATTAACATCCTCTGCTTTATACTTCTTTTTCTTGGGTAATTCATCCAGCCAAATGTTAAAAACAAACAAGCATTGGGGATGTAGGGGAAATCTCTGTGCTTTCTGCTCAGTTTTGGTGTGAACTTAAAATGTACCTAAAAAAAAAAAGTTTATTAAAAAAGAAGCAAAACAAAACAATTATGACTATTTTTCACCAATAGAATTGGTATAAATCGAGCTGCTGTTTAACTTACTATCCAGGAAGACTCCAGACATTTTCATTTTTATGTTAGTGTAATTTTATTTCATTTCAGTAATAACTAAGATCTTTGAAATGAACACCATATTTGAAATTAGAAAAAAGTCTGGAAAGTGTAAAAACTGGATTTAACACATATACGTTGCTTTTATCTACAGAGCAAAGTTCTGGTCTCTGAGTAAGTAGGCCTAGTCTCTTTCTTGTATTGTTTGCAACTTGCATACCAAAACCACAGATCCTAATAAAGAAATAGAAGATTGTTATTTAAGTATTTTGAGCTTCCTTCTCTTGTAGCATATTCCTCTTTACATTGTCCATGAAAGACATACTCAAAGATTTACACCTAACACTTCAGAAATATTTTAATCACAGGTTTTCATCTTTCCCTGCCTCCTTGCCTTGATGTTGGAAGTGATTTTTCGCTTGGAATTGTTGTACTGCTGTTCATTTTTCTTGAAATTTTACACTGGGAGAAGTATAGCAAAATAAACATCAGATTGGTTCATCTCAGAAATACTTTGACATACTAGTTACTTAATTCATCTTGGAGTCTTCTGTATAAAGACCCGCTGTGGAGTTGAGTAGTTTTTAGTCTAGAGTGATTCTTAACTCTTTTAAAAGTCTTCTAGTAGCTGACATCATAATGCTTACATGTTGTTTACCCTATTCGTAATTTGCTTTGGTATGTTAAAATTGAAGAATCGGTTTTTTGAATAGATCTTTAAACAATTGATTTTAGTAAAAATGCGATTAAAATTCAGGTTTTAATGTGTAGTTGAAGGTATGAAAAAGTGGAGGAAAAGCTGAGATTTGGGCTTTTTTTTTTTAAACATGAGAGGAGCATCAAAAAACTCTGGTTCTGTTGTAGCAGGGCATAGGATGAGCACTTCAAAGACCAACTTCAGGGCGCCTGGGTGGCTCAGTTGGTTAAGCGACTGCCTTCGGCTCAGGTCATGATCCTGGAGTCCCGGGATCGAGTCCCGCATCGGGCTCCCTGCTCGGCAGGGAGTCTGCTTCTCCCTCTGACCCTCCCCCCTCTCATGTGCTCCCTCTCTCATTCTCTCTGTCTCAAATAAATAAATAAAATCTTAAAAAAAAAAAAAAAAGACCAACTTCAGTGCATACTATAGCAGGAACCCTACATTTGAAACTAATTTGTCATTGTGTTCTTTTGGATTACATCAAAGGAAGACTGTTCACTCTTTTCCACATTTTTGCATTACTTTATAGGTTGTTATTCCTGTTTGCCTTATCACAGAAAAGAAAGATGAATTTCCTACCCAGATTCCTATATTAGCATGTTTCAGAAAAAAAATCATCAACCTGTAAATGTAATTAGCATTTATTTTAAAATGGTTTCATGTAGTAACTACATTTTTGATGGTGGTGGAGTTTTCATGTAGTGATAGAGCTAAAACTAAAAGCTCAGGCAAATACAGGTAAGACTCCTTCAATTTGCTAGGAAACCATCTATTATGTCAATTTTTGAAGCTCTGGAGCGCTGAGGAATTCTCAAATCACTGAAACCTTTTAGGAATGTTGGAAGTAATCTTCAGGTCAGCATTGTCGAATAGAAATAAAATGTAAGTTACATGTGTACTTTTAAATCTTCTAGTAGCCCCACTAAAAAAGTACAAAAACAAGGTGAAATTTATGTAACCCAATATATCCTATCCACATTTAATCAATATAAAAATGAGACCTTTCACATTATTTTTTCATATAAATTATTTGAAATCCAGTATGTATTTTATAGTTACAGCACATCTCAATTCAAATGCTCAGTTTTCATTGGAAATATTTGGTATGTATTTAGATACCCATTTTACAGTTGGAAAAGTAGATTCACATACCTTAGTTGCTCAAAGCATGCTTACAAGTTTTCCAGTAATGGAATTGATAATCAATTTAAAATTTAAGTTAATTAAAATATAATTTAAACATGCAGTTCCTCAGTCACACTAGCCACATTTAATGGACTCACTAAACCACATGTGCTTAGTGACCAGCCTCAGACTTTGTAGATTAATTTAATTTGTAAAGGGAAGTTAATATGGGTACCAACACTGTGTTAATCCTCTGCATTTCTGCACGTGTCTAAGAAGGAGTACTAACATAGCATATGAATTCCTTTTATGGCACTTATTGAGATATTTTGTAGAACTAGACTGTCATCTCCTTAAGATAGAGTTTGTGTATTTCAATAGCAAGATGCCTCTCTCATGGTAGGCCCACAACAAATGTTCCCAAAAGAGCATGAATGAGTGATCGAGAGGGCATTTGTAATTATGACAGGGATAGGATCCCATGGATATGGATTTCTTTTATTTTTATGCTTTCAATTCCCACATACTTTCTTTTTAATACAATGGAAATTGACTTTTAAGTACTAAACTAATTGAATAGTACCCCTCCTTTGTATACTGCATTACTATTTGATTTGAGTCTTACAGTGAAAATCCTTTGAGATAAGGCAAGTATTATTAGAATAGTACCTTTAAAAATAATTCTGGCATACAGAAAACCCCTCAATAAATGCCAGTTCCCTTTCTTCCCTTAAAAATGAAACTGAATGGGGGCACTTGGGTGGCTCAGTCGATTAAGTTTCTGACTCTTGATTTCGGCTCAGATCATGATGTCAGGGGTCATCAGATCGAGCCCTGAGTTGGGCCTCGTGCTGGGCATGGACCCTGCTTAAGATTTTCTCTCTCCCTCCCCTCTCGCGCCCCCCCCCAAATGAAACTGAATGGTATTTGATGCTCATTGAGGCATCCTGAACCATAGAAAAGCACTTGAAAGCCTAACAAAAGAACAAGAAGTCATGCTTTAGAGAACTTAGTAAGTTTTTATTATGCATCTGGCATTGTGTTACACCTTCTCTCAGTCAGTCCTTATAGCAACCAGATGAGGTAGGTATTATTATCATTTCTGTTAAACTATACTGAGAAGTGATTAAGAGCATAGGCTCAGAGTGGGGCTGCCTAGGGTTTTTGAATCTTGGCTCCGCCATCTACTAACTATATGGCCTTAGGTAAATTACTGATTATTCTATGCCTCGATTTCATCATTCCTCCAAATGGGAGTACTTACCATCATGACAATTTGGGTGATGCATGTAAGTAGTTTAAAAGCAATGCCTGGTATATGGTAAAGTGCTTATTAGTGTTGGATGAAATGACATTAAACAACTTTAGATCCTAATTAGATTAACAATCTTTTTTTCTTTATATTCTGATAACACCATCACATGCTTCAGCAATTGTAGATAAAATGAAAAGGGTGGAAGGAGTGCATTAGAACATATTTCCAGTTGTTTTATTATTTCTTTAAACTAATGTTATTTTATTTGGATTATATATGATCAACTTTTTATGATCAGCTTTTAAATTTTATTTTTCAGGTGACTTTTTAAAAATTGAAGTACAGTTGACATGCAATATTATTAGTTTCAGGTGTATAACGTAATGACTTGATAATTATGTATGTTATGAAATGTTCACTATATGTGGCTACCATCTGTCATACAGAGTTGTTGACTGTATTTCCTATGCTGTACTTTACATCTCTGTTACTTATTTTATAACTGGAAGTTTGTGCGTCTTAATCACCTTTACCTTTTGCACTCATCTCCACTCCCTCCCCTCTGGCAGCCACCAGTTTGTTTTCTGTATTTATGAGTCAATTTCTGTTTGTTTTGTTTTTTAGATACCACATATAAGTGAAATCATACGGTATTTGCTTTTTCATGTCTAACTTATTTCGCTTAGTATACCCACTAGGACCAACCTCGTCAGGAATGGCAAGATTTCATTCTTTTGCATGGTGGAGTAATATTTCGTTGTTTGTGTGTGTGTATATACCACATCTTTTTTATCCATTTATCAATCAGTGGGTACTTAGGTTGTTTCCATATCTTGACATTGTAAATAATGTTGCAATAAACATAGAGGTGCATGTTTCTTTTTGAATTAGTATTTTTGTTCTCGTAAATACCCAGAAGTGGAATTACTGGCTTGTATATTTACTTTTGTGAGGAACCTCCATACTGTTTTCCAGAGTGGCTACACTAATTTGCATTCCCACCAACAGTGCATGAGGGTTCCTTTTTCTCCACTTCCTTGCCAACACTTGTTATTCCTTGTCTTTTTGATACTAGCTATTCTGACTGGTGTGAGGTGATGTCTCAGGTGATTTAATTCCTTTTTTCTTTTTTTTTTTTTTGACAGCAAGAGCAGGAACACAAGCAGGGGGAGTGGGAGAGGGAGAGGGAGAAGCAGGCTTCCCGCTGAGCAGGGAGCCTGATGCTCAATGCCAGGATCCTGAGATCATGACCTGAGCTGAAGGCAGACGCTTAACGACTGAGCCACCCAGGCGCCCCATAATTCTTAATGTAAAAGTATCTTGTACTCTTAGTATTGTTCCTGAAGAAATTAATGTAGAATCAAACAGTTCTTTATTGCCCGTAAGATTTAGAATAGCAACCATTTATTCTGTAGATAGTTGAGAAATTATTATATGCCAAGAACTGATCCAGGTTTTAGATATAGTACTAAAAAAGTCCTTTCCTTGTGGAAGTTAATCCTAACGTGGGGGAAAGAGAGAGAAAAACAAAATGGCAAGATCATGTCAGAATTGTTAAGAGGTATGAAGGAAATAATGTAAGCAATAGGGAGTACTGGAAGAGTTGGTTCCTTTTAGCCAGATTGTTAGGGAAGGCCTCTTAGGAGGTGACATTTGAGCTAAGACTTGCATGACAAGAAAGCCATGTGTAGAGCATTTCAGGCAGAAGGAACTCTAAGTAGAAAAGCCTTGAGAAGAGAATGAGCTTGACATGCCAGAGACAAAAAAGGTTTGTGTAGCTGGAATTCAGTAAAAGGGGGATAGAAAAGTAGGAAATGGATTGGAGGCAAGAACTGGAACAGGAAGAGCCTGTAGGCCAAGGTGAGGAATTTGAATTTTATTCTGTTTGCACTAAGAAGCTCTTGGGGCTGTGGTGGTGGGAGGATGTGAAGGTGTTAAGTAGTGGAATGAGATATGATTTATTACTGTTGAGATGTGCAAGTGGGGACAAAAACTGATTAAGAGACCATTGCTGTTACTCATCCAATTGATGGTGGTAGCTTGGATTAAGATTGTGAATAGTGGAATAATGAGAAGTGATTAGATTGAATATGTATTTTGGAGGTAGAGCTGACAGGACTTGCTGATAATTTGGGTGTATGGCATAAGAGAAAGACCGACATCAAGGATCGCTTACTCTTAAGATTTAGACCTGAGCTATTAGGTAGTTGGTGGTGTCATTGTGCTGGGGACTATAAAAGCTGAAAACAAAATAGTTTGGCAAAAATTGAGGTTCTTAGAACTTTGAGGAATAGCAAATTGATCTAGATGTATTACACATTTTTAAAATACCCTAATTTCATATCTGATTATAGTAATAATGTGTGTACATTGTAAAACATTAAGAAAAATTTAGTTGTAATGACAATTCCAACCAAAGTATTAACATTCAGTGCTTTCTCTTCCAGATCATGTTAAATATATGCTCGTTCTTTCAGTAAATAATTGTTTGGTGCCTCCTAGGAGCCAGGTACTGTGGTAGGCTTTGGAGATTCAACAGTATACAAGACAAAGTCCCTGTCCCTATGAAGTATTCATTCTAATGGGGGAGACAGGTAAG
Source organism: Neomonachus schauinslandi (assembly GCF_002201575.2). Lineage (NCBI taxonomy): Eukaryota > Metazoa > Chordata > Mammalia > Carnivora > Phocidae > Neomonachus > Neomonachus schauinslandi. The sequence continues at coordinate 95,578,506 of NC_058412.1, read as the reverse complement.
AAGTAAACAAATGAATAAGATAATTGCAGGTTGTAATAAGTACTATAATGGAAGTAAGGGAGAAAATGAATATCCCGAGACTATCAGTATAGATTTTTCTCACACAGTTGAGTTCATCTGTAACAGTTTTATATCCTTTACTTCCCATATCCCAATGTGACAGGGCTGCCAAGCTATAATTCAGTGGGGGAAAAATAGTGTCTTCAACGAGTCGCACTAGGACAACTGGATATCCACATGTGAAAGAATGGATTTGGATCCCTGCTTCACACTATATACAGAATTTAACCCAAAATGGCTCCTAGACCTAAATGAAAGACCTAAAGCTGTATAATTCCTAAAAGAAAACATAGGCATAAATCTTTGTGAGTTTGGGTTAGGCAGGTTTTTTTGGAGGAGGGGTTTGGACAGTTTTCTTGGCATTTGTAGGCAAAAGCACAAGTGACAAAAGAAAAATAGATCAATTGGACTCTGTTAGAATTAAAGACTTTTTTGCATCAAAGAACACCATCAAGAAAGAAGACAACCCATGGAATGACAGAAAATATTTGCAAATCATGTCTGACAAGGAATTTATATCCAGAATATATCAAGGACTATCTCAGCTCAGCAGTAAAAGGGCAATTTAGTCATGGACAAAGGCTTTGAATAGATCTTTCCATAAGGAAGATATACAAATAGTCAATAAGCACATGAAAACATGCTCAATCATTAGCCATTAGGGAAATGCAAATCAAAACCATAAAAAAAAAACGTAATGAGGTACTACTATATACCTACTAGGATGGCTGTAATAAAAAAGACAATAGTAATAAATGTTGGTAAGGCTGTGAAAAAGTAGGAACCCATATATGTTGCTGGTGGGAGTGTAAGATGGTGTAGCCACTTTTGGAAAATGTTTTGGCAGTTCCTTAAGTTAAACTTGGGAACTGCCATTGACCCAGCACTTTCACCCCTAGTTACATACCAAGTGAAATAAAAAGACGTATCTACATAAAAATCTGTGGACAAATGTACATAATAGCATTATCCCCATAGTAGCCCCAAAGTGGAAACACCCAGATTTCCATCAGCTGATGATTAGATACAAAAAATGTCATATATCCATATAATAGAACATTATTTGGCAATAAAAAGAAATGAAGTACCAATTCATGCTACAGCAGGAATGCTGAGTAAAAGAAACCAGTCAAAAAAAGACTACATATTATAGAATTCCATTTATATACAATAACCAGGATAGATAGATCTCAAGAGACAGGAAGTAAATTAGTGGTTGGATAGGTCTGAGGTGAGTGAAAATGGGAAAGAAGAGTGATCACTCCGTACAGAGTTTCTTTTTGGGGTGTTGAAAATGTTCTAAGATTAGATTGTGATGGATGTACAATTTTGTGAATATACTAAAATCCACTGAACTTACACTTTTAAATGGGTAAAATTCTCTGTCATATTAAATATATCTATAAAAACTTTAAATTTTTTAATGGTATCATGCATGTACAGTGATGGTATTAAATCATCCCCCTGTTAAATTTTAAAGCCATGATTGTAACACCCTTTTTCTTTTTTTTTCCCCCAAACAAAAGGTCTCACATATTTATTACTGAACCAACCTACTGGGACAGAAGCATAGTAACAGAAAAATCATTTCCCTGATAAAACATGCCCATTGTTGGGCACCTGGGTGGCTCAGTGGGTTAAGTGTCTACCTTTGACTCAGGTCACGATCCCATCATTCTGGGATCAAGTCTTGGCTCGTGCTCTCTTCTCTCACTCACATTCTGTCTCAAATAAATAAAATCTTTAAAAAAATGCCTACTGTTCAGATAGTAGTGATGTTTACAGAGTGATAGGATATGAGCACGTGACTTTCAGGCAGCATAAATATGTGTGCCATCTCATGTGCAGTCTGTTATAGACCCAGCTTGGTTCTTCACCAGTGCTTCCTTTTGGAGTTGTACCTGGCTTTATTACCAGTTTTCATCTGAATCCACTGGGGAATGGGACGATTCTGCTTTTGTTTCTTGGCAAGGAATTGCTTGATCTTGAAAGTCTTGTGAGAAGACATTGCATGGAATAGTCAACCACAGATACCACGATGGTGGAGAAAAGGAGAGAGAATGCTCTGTCATCTTTGCGCATAAATCTTTGCCTGCATTATTCTTCAAAATACAGTTCTAGTTATGCAATTACTGAGTCAAAAAGTTTATGTGTATATATGTTTCTAATTTAAAAAATATTCTCATGGAAAACTTGGAAAATACAGAAGACTAGAGAGAAGATAAAAATTACTTATTATATTCTCACTGTTAGAGATAAAATTCCTTTCCTTTTCTCTATACTGTTTTACATAGTTGAGAAACACTGTACATAAAATTTTATATTTACTTTCTTTTTTCACTTCAAGTAATGTTTCCTCCATGTCTTTAGAAACTTCCCATAAGCATGATTTTGATAGCTGCATCAGAAACTATCTTGTGGATGTACTATACTTTTCTTTGCAATTTTCCTGTTTTTGTTTATTTGGACTGTCTGGTTTTTGATATTATTCAGATTATCCCCCCAGAATAAATTCCTTCAAGTGGGCTTACTGGGTTAAAGTGTCAAAGGGTTTGGATTATTTTAAGGCTCTTAATGTAAATGACCACATTGCTTTCTGAAAGGTATGAGTGAGTAAAACAGTTGCCAATGGTAGAAGACAGATCTGGAAAAGTAGGTTGGTTCAGATAATAAAGGGCCTTCTATGCTCTGTTAATGAATATGGACTTTATCTTGAGGTGCTTTGGAATTGATGAATATTTTTAATCTTGGGAGTGATAGGAGATGTGAAGAGTAGATGAGAAGGAGTAGATTTGAAATACACATTTAAGGAGGAGTTGATAGGACTTAGAAATTGCATGTAACCATGGAACAGAAGTAGGTTAACCTACCACATCAACTCTCTTTCCTCTCTTAGGTTCATTGACATAGCAGCTAATTATCCAGAGAGAAGCCAAATTGTTAAACCAAAGAGAAATCTTTCGCCTTTAGCTTAAATGATCTTTCTCAAAGGGGAGTAGAATATTTTTATATTGTTGTTGAAGTAAAGACTAGAAGTAATGTTTAATTTTTTCTATTCATGATAATTTACATGAAGTAAAATTTACCATGTTTAGTGTAAGTTTTGCAGATTTTGCAGAGGTATACAGTTGTGTAACTACCATGACAATCAAAATATTAGAATAGTTCCTTCACTCCAAAAAATTTCCTCATGTTAATCCTTCTTCCCATCCCTACCAACCACTGATCTGTTTTTTGTCCCTATAATTTCACCTTTACAAGAATATCATATAAATGGAATTATCTAATCAGACACTTTCAGTCCGGTTTCTTTTCACTTAGCATAAAGCATTTATGCATCAGCATTTTGTTCCTTTTTATTTTGATTAGTATTCCATTCCTCATTTGAGGAATAGAGTCCTTTTTAATGGTTTCCTGTGAAGGATGAGACAGAATACTGTAGAGATCTTTTTTCCTTTCCTGTATCAATAAATGCTTGAAACAGTCATTCTCTCCACCTTGGTATAACTACTGATAGATACATATTATTACATAGTGCCCTGGGGCACCTGGGTGCCTCAGTTGGTTGAGCATCTGACTCTGGATCTCGGCTTGGGTCATGATCTCGGGGTTTGGGATTTGGGGCCCTGTGTTGGGCTCTCTGCTGGGAGTGGAGCCTACTTAAAGAAAAAAAAAATAGTGCCCTTGTATTTTCAATTGTGGAACCAAACAGCTATTTAACAGGAGTGTAGATTGCACAACTTTTGAAATGTGTCAATATGTTTTATGGGATATTGGTTTCTTAAACACAATACTCTTTGCATACTTATTGTATACATTAAGGGGTCTCTTCTCCAGCATTTATTCTGAAATTAAATGATACTTATATATCAGGCACTGTTTTTCAAAATAATACATTTGTGACTTTTAAAACAATACTAAGTAGAGATCTTGTATAGCATATATCTGTTGGCCATCTGTATGCCTTTAGAAAAATGTCTATTTAGATCCTCTGCCCATTTTTAAATTGGATTGTTTGCTTTTTTGCTATTGAGTTGTATAAATTCTTCGTATGTTTTGAATATTCACCCCATATCAGATATAGGATTTGCCAATATTTTCTCCTATTTGGTAGTTTGCCTTTTCATTTTGTTGATGGTTTCCTTTGCTATGTAGAAGCATTTTTAGTTTGATGTAGTCCCCCTTGTTTATTTTTACTTTTGTTGCCTTTCCTTTTGGTGTTAAACTAAAAAAAAAAAAAAAAAAAATTATCACCAAGATCTATGTCAAGGAGTTTACCTCCTGTTTTTATTTCCAGTTATGGTTTCAGATCTTACATTTAGGTCTTTAATCCATTTTAAGTTAATTTCTGTGTATGGTGTAAGACAGTGGTTCAATTTCATTCTTTTTTATGTGGCTGTCCATTTAAAACACCATTTATTGAAAAGACTGTCCTTTCCCCATTATAAATTCTTGGCTTCTTTGTTGTAAATGAGTTGACTAAATATGCATTGAATGGCTGTTATCAAAAAGACAAGAAACTAACAAGGGTTGGTGAGGATGTGGAGGAAAGGGAACCCTTGTGCACTGTTGGTGGGAATGTAAATTGGTACAGCTATTATTGAAAACAATATGGAGGTTCCTCAAAAAATTAAAAATGAAACTACCATATGATCAGTAACTCCACTTCTGGGTATTTATCCAAAGGAAACAAAAACACTCAAAAAGATAAATGTGCGTCATGTTAATTGCAGCATTATTTACAGTAGCCAGGCATGGAAACAACCCAAATGTCCATGGATGGATGATGGATAAGAAAATGTGGCATGTGCTGTGTGCCGTAAAAAGATTTTGTCATCTGCAACTATATGGATGGGCCTTGAGGCATTATGCTATGTGAAATAAGACAGAGTAAGACAAATACTGGATGATCTCACTTATATGTAGAATCTAAAACAAAACACCCCCTGCCGTTAACTCATAGATACAGAGAACAGGCTGTGCTCTCCCTGTATGCTTCTGGCCGCACCACTGGTATTATCATGGATTCTGGGGATGGGGTCACCCGCACTGTACCCATCTATGAAGGGTATGCCCTGCCCCACACCATCCTGCATCTGGACCTTGCCGGCTGGGACCTGACAGACTACCTCATGAAGATCCTCATGGAATAGTACAGAGAACAGACTGGTTGTTGCCAGAGATGGTCAGAATGGTTGAATGTGGTCTAAAGATACAAATTTCAGTTATAAAATTATTAAGTCATGGGGATGTAATATATATCCTGGTGGATATAGTTAATAATGCTGTATTATATATTTGAAAGTTGCTAAGAGAGTAAATCTTAAAAGTTCTTACAAGAAAAAAAACTGTAACTGATGATGGATGTTACCTAGACTTTGGTGATCATTTCACAATATGCATAAGTATCAAATTGTTATGCTGTACACTTGAAGTCAATATGTTATATACTAATTTATAGCTCAAAATAGCTCTTTCAGTGTTACCACTAGAACATTCATGTTTCCCTGATATGATAGGCAGTGAGTTGTCACTTATGAAATCAAATAGTATAAAAGTTTTTCCATCTCTACAAGTTTTTTCTTGTAGCAAATCTCAACAGGACCAAAATATTCCAACAGAGAGCAATAAAAATTACTCAGAAGATTTTTTTGCTTTATTTTTTCTGAAAATACTGAAGTTTTGAAATGGATGATTTTCCTTGGTGTAAATTGAAGAATTGTATGATAAAGGATGAGAAAAAAATATCTCCAAGGCAATAGTACATTTCATAAAAATTTTATGGGATAATCAGTTTTCAAAACCTGATAAAGTAGATGATAGTTCTGAAGTTGAAATAGGGTTGAAGAAAAATACTGTAAGGAGCACAGTCTAGTGAGAGAGAATCACACAAACAGTAGTTAATCACAGTAGTAGATAATACTGTGATAGAAATAATTATATTCTGTGTTAGTACATAGAAGAATCACATAACAGATTAAGAGGTAGTGATTGAGGGACCAACTAAGAGCTGCCTTCCCAGAGGAGGTGATGCCTGAACTGAGATCCTGAAGGACTTAACCAGGTGAGGAGGACAGTAAAGCATCTCAAAAGAACATGGTGTATCCAGAGAATCACAAAGAGTTGTACATGGCTGGGATTAAGGGGAACGTGCTAGGAGAAGTGGGAAAAAAGGCTGCGGAAATAGTCCATAAAGGGCTTGACATGGCATGGGTTTTATCCTGAAGAAAATTTGAGATTTGAAAGAAAACAGTAGAAGTCTAAGACTGTTTGCCAATGTGCTTACTGCCCTTGGCTTGCCCCCCCCCCCTTCCATTTTTCTGAATAGCTTTTTTGTGGGGTGGAGAATTGGGGGAGTATTATTTTCTCTATCAGGCTTGTAAGACCTGTTCTCACTAGTCCTACCCTCCCTTTCTGACTTCCTGCTTCCCAGTTGGCGGGGGTGGGGGGAGAATCTGTTAAATCTGATTAGGATTGCCTATAAGATTGCATACAATCTGAGATGGATTATTTTTAGCAGCTGGGTATTATTGTATCTAATCCACTTTCACTGTTGAGATGACTTACTGTAAGGTTTTTTTTTTTTTTCTTCTTGTGTGGGTGTGCATGGTGTTTCACAGACTTTAGGTTATTGAATGATTTTTTTTTCCCACTAAGGTGTAACCATAACATTGTTTTAGTGGAACTCTAAAATTAACATATAGCTAGTAGAATGCTATTTGGTCTGCATAGGCTATCTCAAGGACATCGTGCTTTGCTATGAGGTGAATGAAGGACTTCTGTAATTGGAAATTGTTTTCAGGAATGAGTGTATTAAGGCAGAGAGTTAACGTGGAACATTTTCTGGATCGCTGATCGCTTATGTAGTGACTTTGTGCAAATTACAGAATTTGCTTCCTCTGGTGTTGTGGCCTCAGGAGACAAGCAGATGGCACTCCTTCGGACAGTTGAAGCCCTGCAGGCACATCCCTTGGCTAATGGAACATGAACTTGAATTTAGCTCTATCTTGCACTCTTAAGCAAGGCACGATCTATAAAATTAATATTCGGCAGCTCCAGACATTTTGAACTTGCCAAGGGATTGAGAATTTACTGTGTGCTTGGTTGACTGATGTATAAAGGGTAGGGACAAACTTTAGAACAAAGCCTATTAGCTCACCCCACAGGCCCCAGTTGTCATCACTGTAGATTTTGACTTACGGTTGTAAGTGATAGTTGTGCCTAGAAGAATGGGAAGTGGTCTAGTGTAACTGAATCTTGACTGTGTTAGAGAAGACTTTTAGTTGTTTGCTCTTGCATGTCTTTGCTGTGCAACCATTCAATAATTGTGGGAAGAGATATACATCAAATGTCAGTATGGTTTTTTAATTTATTTCTGGTTATCAGGGAACAGATAGAAATTGCTGTTTCAAATTAAGTTTTAAGCTGTCTGGATTTCTTTTATTCATAGCCTTCCATTACTCAAAGGCTTCATTAACAATCAGCCACATTGGTAACTAGAAGGAGTGGAAAAAGCTGTAACCAGGTTTTCTGGTTCATAATAATATGAGTCTTCCCAATCACTGAGTGATACCATTGACAGGCACTGTATTTAGGTGATTTATTTGTGTTATCACTCTTCTTGAGTTAAGATGATCATAATTCACATTTTACAGATGATGAGACTGAGGTTTAGAGATGTTAACTAACTTGTTCATGTTACAAGATTTGAATAAGATAGATTCACTATACTTTCTCCTCTGGTTAAAAAGTCTTCTAAGATTAAATGTTCCAAATTCTGTTTTATGAGAACGAGAAACACAGCAAACTGAAAAAAAAAAAAAAATTACATATCTGATGTTATCAGTTTATTTAAAACATGTATTCCCAATTAATTATAAAATACATCTGGAATGGTCATATGTAATATTACATAAAATGAAGTTATCCTTATTGCTGTTATATAAACTTTGTACTATAAATTCATTATTTCAGTTCTTCCCCAGTATCTAGCATTTTTTTCCTCAAGAAGTAAAAACTTTTTTGGGGGCACCTGGATGGCTCAGTCAGTTGAGTGTCTGACTCTTGATTTCAGCTCAGGTCATGATCTCAGGGTCGTGAGATCAAGCCCCACATTGGGCTCCCCACACTCAATGTGGAGTCTGCTTTTCTCCCTCTCCCCCACCCACTCCCCCTGCTCTCTCTCTCTCAAAAATAAATAAAATCTTTTAAAAAAAGATTATATTTACTTATTTGTCAGAGAGAGAGAGTGCACAAGCAGGGCTAGTGGTAGGCAGAGGAAGAAACAGGCTCCCCACTGAGCAAGGAGCCTGATGGGGGACTCCATCCAAGGACCCTGGGATCATGACCTGAGACGAAGGCAGACACTTAACCGACTGAACCACCCAGGTATCCCAAAAATAAATAAAATCTTTAAAAAAAAAAACAAACTTTCTTGTTATGCCATCTGTATGAATTAAAATATTGGCTTAAGTCACGCCTTCTTGTCTGAATTTCTGTGACTGTTCTTCATTTTGGTGGTTTTGATTTTTCCAGATTAATACTCAGGCTATTCCAACAAACAAACACAATGTCTTATCTATATTTCCCTTCAAGATTGCTTCCTTGCCCCCAGAAATAGTTGACTGTAATTATTAGTAAACTAGAATTGAAATCCTGCCCTGTCACTGTATAGAATAATAACTAAGGTTCCTGATGGCATGAGTCATCCATAAAGCTAAATAATATATTGTTTTTCCAAGGCAGGAAGCTATGTAATGTGTCTTATAAATTTGTTTACCTAAAATATACTATTAAGAGTTAATTTTATGTGTTATTTTTATGTTAAATTATTTAAAATAGGATAAAAATTTAGTTCCTCAATTCCATTAGCCTCATTTCATGTGCTCAACAGCCATGTATGGTAGTGGCTACCATATTGGAAAGTGCAGATACAGAACATTTGCATCATCACAGAAAGTTCTGTTAGACAGCATGGCTCTCTGAAACAGTGGGACTAAGGATTTCTTAAATATTCAGGCTTCAAGGCAGTGGTGGTGGAGAGAGTGTCTTAGCATTCATTTACATACGGTCCCCTATTTTCCTGTTTCCAGTATGATGACTAAGCTAGAAAGTTCTGTTGTTTACCCTCTTCAGAGAATAAACTCCAGAATTCCACAGATCGGTGGCAGGGTGGAATTTAAGAAGGGATCTAGGGACCTACATGTGTCTCAGACTAATTGCACTCATTCTTCCTACTTTGAATTTCCATATTTCTTCTGTTTTTTTTGTCCTTGTGGTTTTTTTTTTTTTTTTCTTTCTTTCTTTCTTAATCCCCTTTTTGTGCTTCAGTGGAATTTTGGTAGGGAGATGGATATATGTATTCAGCCCCCATTATAACATAGGACCTCTGAGGCCCTTGTCATTTCTATGTAGAAATGTGCCTTGAAGCACTTGTCACTCTTTGTTGTCTCAACATTCTTGCTCAGAAGCATCAGTTATAGTAGCCAGAAGCCCAAATGTTTTGTAGTCTTCCATTTTTGTTTCTTTTGACTGTTGTTCAAGGCTTGGTGTAAATAAAGGAGAATCATGAACCCATATTTAAACTCCCCATCCTTTGATTATGCTTATCTTGAGTGTTTAAGAGTTGGGTAGGTTGAGAAAGGACCTAACGCCTGATTTCTGCCAGGTGTTTATAAATTTTAAATTATATTTGTCTGCTATGCAATATCCTACTTTCGAATATTTCAAACTCTTTTAACTTAAAAAAATATTTTTTTAAAAATTAATACTTTCCTGAAGTAGCAGATTAACTTTCATTCCTGTTTTCTCCAGTGAGGATTGTGTAAAGTATAGTTGGCAAAGTCAGCTATCCTACTTCAGTTCGTAGTATAGAAATAGACCATTTATGGTATTCTGGTTTAGGATGGACTGCTGTAAGTCATTAGTTTTGGGGGCTGGTTTAGTTGTTTACAAAAATTGAATCTGAAAAACTTGATGCTCCTTTCAAAAATTATAGCCCTTATGCTAGAATTGTTGAGAGAATTGATGTTTTAAGTGTGTTCTGTCATTTGCAATTATTAAATACCCAGTGTTACACGTTCTCTGTAACATTTTGCTTGTGAGTAGTATCTTTATTTAAAGAAGTGCACACTGAGTGAATCTTGAGTATTAAGGCCGTGCCTCAGATCTGAATCAGTGTTTACCAAAGCTCTGCCAGAGGAGACTCTGGTTTGAGATCTGTTATACCTCATGAACAAGTTAAAAACTGGTAGTCAGTGAGATAAAATAGAGTGAAGTAATTATTTAACAGCAACTGTTTTGACACGGAGGTGGGGTTGTAAGAGCAACCGTTATTCTCCAATGGCCACTGGTACAGAACACACAGAAACTGAAGTTGTGGGTTGCGTTATCTTTGTAAGGTAATCACAGTGCTCTTGTGGCCGGCTATTTTCTCCAGATTTTCCTGCCCAGCTGTGCAGCAAATTTTGGTGCTATGTTCAGAGGATCCTTTAATGGTCTTTATTGTTAAAACTTCGCATTTGAACATAATAATTAAAAAAAATAAGTTTAAAATCAAAACTGAATTTGATTTTCCTTTTTAAAATAAACTTTTGGTTTCTTGCCAGCTAAGCAGTTACTATCTTAGTAATCTAACATTTTAGAGAAATACTGAAAAATAAGATTGATGGGAGAAGACCTTTTCTATTAGGTAAAAGTACAGTGTAAAGAACAGGTAATTCTTTAGATCAGTGTTACAGTCATTTTTGTTTTAAGATTTGCTATAAAGTCTCTTAGTGGTAACAAATCCACTGAAATTAATACTTTCACAGGAGTGCTTAACCATCATCCTAGATGCACTGTATTCAATATAATTGGCTACTTTTTTTTTTTAAGATTTTATTTATTCATTTATTTGAGAGAGTGAGAGAGAGAGAGAGCACATGAGAGAGGAGAGGGTCAGAGGGAGAAGCAGACTCCCTGCCGAGCAGGGAGCCCGATGCGGGACTCGATCCCAGGACTCCAGGATCATGACCTGAGCCGAAGGCAGTCGCTTAACCAACTGAGCCACCCAGGCGCCCTATAATTGACTACTTTTATAATGATATACATTTTACTTGAAACTCCATTTGAGAAAGGACCCATAGGCTTCACCAGGCGTCTGTGGCACAAGAAATGCTTCGACTTTGGGCCTGTTTTCATAAAGCGCTCTTACCACTCTGCTTCGTTATAAAAATTAAGCCTGTAAGCAGAAAGGTAAAATAACAATGAGCTAAGATTTTATTATATTTCTTGAAATTTTAGAACTACATGTTATTTTTTTTAATTTTTTATTGTTATGTTAATCCCCATACATTACATCATTAGTTTTAGATGTAGTGTTCCATGATTCATTGTTTGTGCTTAACACCCAGTGCTCCATGCAGAATGTGCCCTCCTCAATACCCATCACCAGGCTAACCCATCCTCCCACCCCCCTCCCCTCTAGAACCCTCAGTTTGTTTTTCAGAGTCCATCGTCTCTCATGGTTTGTCTACCCCTCCTATTTCCCCCACTTCATTCTTCCCCTCCTGCTATCTTCTTCTTCTTTTTTTTTTTTTTAGAACTACATTTTAAAGATTTTATTTATTTCTCAGAGAGAGAGAGCACAAACGGGGGAGCAGCAGAGGCAGAAGGAGAGCAAGGAGCCCGATGCGGGACTTGATCCCAGGACCCTGGGATCATGACCTGAGCCAAAGGCAGATGCTTGATGAGCTGAGCCACGCAGGCGTCCCCAGAACTACATTTTAGTGATCTTTACCTGGAGCTTACTATTGGAAATGCAGAACTTCAGACTCCACCCTAGATATTCTGAATCAGAATATATAAAATCTGCATTTTAACAAGATTCCCAGGAGATTCCTGTGTACTGTAAAGTTCGATAACTGATCTAGTGCACCCCCCTAAATAAATTAGTTGAAGGAACTAGTATACTTCAGAGGATGTTAAATGACATGCCCAGGGTAACACAGCTAGTCAGTGGGAAAGCTTGGATGGAACTGGTGCTCTCATAATTCTGGTGCTTCAATTTCAGATTGTCTCCTTTGGGCCTCCAAGATGTTAATAAACTGTAGTTACTTAAGGATTATTTCATATTTTTCCCTTCTCCTAATCTTTACCCCAGCTTTCTCATGCACCTCCCCAATCCCCTGAACCAAGGGTAAAAGAGCTCCCAGCTTGTTGAGAAGAGCTGTGCTGAGCTAGACTAGAGGTTAGGAAGGGAGGGGCCCCGGGACAGTGTTGGGACAGGCCCGTAAGACTGGTGTTCCCTGCTTTCTCTGTCTGCCCTCATGATTTTAGTTTTACTTTATAAAAATCGTTATCAAGAATCTAGGGGCTAGTTGTTTAATCTTCCATATCAGTGCTATTTCAAGGATATACTAGGTAAATGAAAGTATAACAAATTTAAGCATATTTATTTATTAGTTGAATTGTGTACAATAGTATTAAAAGTATACACTTCACCTGATGGGTTTTTCATTATTTTCATGGGCAGAATTTAGTAATATAACAAGTGGTAGAGGACCATACTTATTTAACATCAAAGTCTCTAAAGCCGCCCTAAGGAAAGACGTGAGAAAGTAAGCATTTGACGAGATCCTAAGCACCGGACTACACACTTTATTCTGACTCCTTCCTTTCCACCTTCCCTCTCCCAGCCAATTGTTGTTCAGTACAGTTGTTTGTACCTTTGCAGAGTCGGCTTCCGGCCCTCCTCCTCATATTGCTCCGACTACCCTGATGAAGGCCTTGATCACGTCTTGCCTTGCTTACCGAATTAGCCTTTTAGCTGGTCATCTTTTCATTTTAAAAATATCCAGGGTCTCCAAACTCAGCCTACCATTTGTGGCCTCTTCCACCGGAAGCCAGTCCACATCTCCATTTCCTTCTCCCTTACCCTGCTCTCATAGTGTACGTGCCAGATTTGCATCATCAGGAACTGTCTTCGTCCTTCTTTCAGTCCCCGTATTTTGGAGTGCTTTAAGTAAGTTACATGTGAAATCCCCCCTGAGCGCCTGCATCCCCCACCCCCGGCCCCCCATTTAATCTCTGCCTTCTTTAAACTCCCTTCCTTTGGAGTTTATCAAGGAATAATGAAAGTTTTACCAATATTGAAGCTTTATATATGCTATCTTTATCTTCTCCATTAGATAAACTTCCTTGGGGGTCTTGGGAAATCTTTGATTTCCTCAGAGGAATGTAGTAGAGAACAAAGCAGACACAGTCTGTCCTAAGGAATTTACAGCCTATTTGGGGGAGACAGTCATTAAGTAAATAATCTTAAAGAGAGAACACTGAGGGTATTTACCCAAAAAATACAAAAGCACTAATTCAGAGGAATACATGCACCCCCATGTTTATTGCAGCATTATTTACAGGGGCCAAATTATGGAAGCAGCCTAAGTGTCCTTCGATAGATGAATGGATAAAGATGTGGTATATATATACAATGGAATATTATTCAGCCATAAAAAGGGAAGAAATGTTGCCAATTGCAACAACACAGAGGGAGCTAGAGACTATAATGATAAGTGATATAAGTCTGTCCCAGAGGGGAGGTGGGTGGGGGATGGGTGCAGTAGGTGATGAGGATTAAAAGAGTACATTTATCATGATGAGTGCTGATAATGTGTAGAATTGTTGAATCACTAATTGTGTACCTGAAACTAACACTGTATCTTAACTATACTGGAATTAAAATAAACTTAATAAAAAAATAAACAGAACATTGAAACTGTGGTAAATGCTATGGGGTAGAGATTCATGGTGTCATGGAAGCATGTTGTAGTGGGTTTGACCCAGATAGCTTTTTTGCGAAGTGAGAATTAAGCTGGGATCTGAAGAGTGAATTAGGCAAAGAAGGGTGGGGAGGTGCTGTCCAGGCAGGGTGCACAGTATGAGTGAAGGTGGGAGGGAGCATGGCCAATGTAAACCACTAAGAGAAGGCCAGGGTAGTGAGATTACAGAGCTTGTGTGGTATAAGATAAAGCTGGAGAGGTGGGTAGGACTAGACTGTTAAAGAATTATTACTGCTTTTACCCTCAGATCAATGGGAAGCCATTGAAGTATTTTAAGCATGGAGATTTAAGCATTGTGTTTCAGATCTCTGGCTGCAGTGTAGAAGATAAATTGGAGGGTGGAGGGGATCAGCAGTGGGCATGGGCAGTCTGTTGTATTTGAACAACTGTGGTAACGTATTAAGCCCCAAATCTCAGTGGCTTAACACAGAAAAGACTTCCTCTCCATCACGCAGAGTTCAGTTCAGAGTCAGCAGCCCTCTTCCACCAAGGTCCTCTTGTCAGGGGGAAGACAGAGCTTGAAGATCACTTTTAAAGAGTCAGGGCTATGGTGATGGGTATTAAAGAGGCACGTTCTGCATGGAGCACTGGGTGTTATACGCACACAATGAATCATGGAACACTACATCAAAAACTAATGATGTATGGTGATTAACATAATAATAAATAAATATATATATATATAAAATACGGGGGGAAAAAAAAGAGGGCTAGAAGTCCTTTGTATCACTGTGCCCACCTCTTGCTGAGCAGAACTCCATGGCCCCAGCTAAACTTTGAACTTGCAAGGGAGGCTGGGGAATGTAGTCTTCCTCTGTGGCCACAAAGAGGAAGCAATGTGGTGTACACATATCTTGATCTCTCTTCCCTGCAGCCACTTGGGGGGTTACTGTAATAGTTCAGACGACAGAAAGAGGTGGCTTGGGCTGGGAGAGTGGTGACAGAGATGGAGAGAGCTGAATGTCTTGGAAAAAGATACAAAAAGTCAAAGAACCAAGTGAGGTGAGGGAGAAGGAACTATTGAGGATATCTTTTAGGTTTGGAGTCTGTATAACTGGGATGGTGGAAGAAAGAAGGGACTTGGCTAGAGGGGGACTTGGGACATGCTGAGCATCAGGGCTCTTTGACACATCTAGCTGGACATGTTAGATAGGAAATTGGGTATAAAGGCTTCGGGCTCAGAAAAGCAGAAATCTGAACAATGTACAAGTCATTTGGGTTAGATGCTTGAACCTTAAGCATGGATAAAGTCTCCTAGGGAGAATGCAGGGTGCTTCCTTTCCAGCTAACTGCCATCAACATCTGTGTACTGCCAGATTGCTCTCCCGCCACCCTTCCTGACCTCAGCGGAACCTTTAGATGTCCTCAGAGCCCCTTTGCTTGTCCTTAAGTGATGCCCTTGGGAACTCCCCATAACAGCTATTCTGAATCTTTACCTAATTTGCCCTCAAACTCCTGCTCTACTTTTCCTGGTTTACACTTCATAGAGAAAATAGAGGTTTCCAAGTACAGTTTTTAGCAATGTGTGTTTTCCTTCCCAAAACTGTTACTCTCCCTTTTACTATTTTAGAGGAGAAAAGGGTATAGGTTTCCCCCACTATCCAAAATTAGAGTGAGCCTGTGAAACCTTTTATAAGCCAGAATGGTGTAGCAATTACCATTAATTTATATGGAAAAAATTTTGAGCATTTCCAGACCCAAACATAACCTTTCTTAGGCTCTTTTGGTATCTTTAGGACACATCTTGGTTACAGATGAACAGAATAAATCAAGATGTAGCACAGATGCTAACAGACACAGTTTAAAGCTATGGCAGCTTGATGTGGAGATGTTGAGTATAGATCCTGGGGTAGGAGCTTGGTGGGGTCACTCTCACTGCTTGGGGTATGCACTGCCTCCATACAAATGCTCAGTGCTATTTTTGCTTTTTGCCTTTTTTTGTAAATGTGAAAATCTTTAGATTTCTTTTGGTCTGTGAAAACAGGTACGAATGCAGGTCTTTTTAAAAAAAGCAAACTGGTGTAACTCGAACTTTCGAAAATTGAGGGATATTTGTATATTCTTTTCTAAGACTGATTCCCTCATCTGCACCCTGGATCTCATCAATCTCTTTAGAGTTCTGTCTCTTAATTGTAAGTGGTTAAGAGTATCCCCCGGAACCAAATTGCCTGAGTTCAGATCTCACTTCTGCTATAGGTTTCCATGTGACTCTGAAGTTACTTAATCTATGCCCCAGTTTCCCCATTTGTAAGATGCAAATAATAGCAGTAGCTATCTCAGAATTTTTGTGATTTAGAAGTGTCTGACAGCATTAAGTACTCAATATTAGTTTTTGCCTTTTTTTTTTTTTCCTTTAGTGTTTTGGTTTTCCTCTTGTTCCTTCAAACTCTTAAACTTTTAGTATGGTCAGATTTCCCCAGTCGTAAGATAATTTCTGTAAAGTTAGCACACAGTCTTCCGTTTTCCCTTTGCCACTAACTGTCTTGTGCTTTCTGTCTTTACCTCCTTAGTTTACCCCTGTAAATCCTCAGCCCATTACCCTGGACTTCTGCCTGATGGCTCCAATATCCTGAAATGCATAGAAACTCAGTTGCCAAACCTGGTGGTCTCTTGCAGTCATACTCAGGCTTGGCAGTTTTTGGTGTTGATGACCATCCACCCTCTCCCCGCAACACTCTCCCTTGGCTTCTAGGATGCGGTTTTCTCCTTTCTTACTTTTTCTTTTTAGTTTTCTGAGCATTTCTTCTTAGTCCCCTTGACTTGTTACTCTTTTGCTACTTAATGTTGGTACCTCTATGATATTGATTATAGTCCAAAGTATCGATTAGATCCGTGCTCACACCATGCTCACATTTCCAGTTGCTAACTGGTCATGTCCACCTAGATGTCTTTAAAATTGACATCATCTGGATATTTGTAATCGCCTCAAAAGTGGTCTTCCTGTTTTCAGTGTGTTTGCCAGTTTTTCTTTCACAGTCTTCAATGTTAATTTCCTCAAGCAGAAGTGTCTGTAGTATTCCTCTCATCAGAAACCTTTACAAACATCCTTTCTGGTAGAGAAAAGCTCAGACTTCTCCTTACTGAGGCTTTTAAGGTTCCTGTAAGTTATAGCTAGATTTGGCTGAGATTAGTTGCGTTATAATTGCAGAATACATATTTACTTTGTCTCCATGCTGGTAGGTGATTAATATGCTTTATTTCCAAGTCAGAATTTAAAGTGTTGTTTGAGGTAATTCACTTAGATATTGACAGATACCTTCAAATGATTGGTTGGATATAAGGTCTCCAATGTTTCCTTCAGGCTTTTAAATATGGGTTGGTCAGTTGTGATTTACAGATCCACATGGCTGACTAGGGAGTTGGAGGAATTGGGGTCTGTTTCTAGTATTCATTAATCTTTGTTACTTGCAACATTTTATTCTCTGTACAAAAAAGCAAAATAAAGATTCTTGCTTAACAGATGAACTGTGAAGATTAGAATACTACTTCTAAAGCAGTAAAATAAAGTTTAAGGAAAATGCTTTTTAAAGTAGGAAAGTGATAGGATAGTCTTGTAGTTTTCTTAATTTTCTGTATCTACTACCTCATGAGTGTTTGTTTATAAACAAACTGTGGATTAGATTAGATAGGATTGAAATAGATTATGATTGATTAGATGTGGACTAGATTAGATAGAATTGAGGTATGTTAGAGCTCTTTTAATAAATGAGAATGCAAGCTGGTGCAGCCACTCTGGAAAACTGTATGGAGGTTCCTCAAAAAGTTGAAAATAGAGCTACCATATGATCCAGCAATTGCACTACTGGGTATTTACCCCAAAGATACAAAAGTAGGGATCCGAAGGGGTACGTGCACCCCGATGTTTATAGCAGCAATGTCCACAATAGCCAAACTGTGGAAAGAGCCAAGATGTCCATCGACAGATGAATGGATAAAGAAGATGTGGTATATATATACAATGGAATATTATGCAGCCATCAAAAGGAATGAGATCTTGCCATTTGCAACGACGTGGATGGAACTGGAGGGTATTATGTTGAGTGAAATAAGTCAAACAGAGAAAGACATGTATCATATGATCTCACTGATACGAGGAATTCTTAATCTCAGGAAACAAACTGAGGGTTGCTGGAGTGGGGGGTGGGGTGGGAAGGATGGGGTGACTGGGTGATAGACACTGGGGAGGGTATGTGCTCTGGTAAGCGCTGTGAATTGTGCAAGACTGTTGAATCTCAGATCTGTACCTCTGAAACAAATAATGCAATATATGTTAAGAAAAAAAAAAAAAGAAGAAGGTAGCGGGAGGGGAAGAATGAAGCGGGGGAAATCGGAGGGGTAGACGAACCATGAGAGACGATGGACTCTGAAAAACAAACAGGGTTCTAGAGGGGAGGGGGGTGGGAGGATGGGTTAGCCTGGTGGTGGGTATTGAGGAGGGCACATTCTGCATGGAGCACTGGGTGTTATGCACAAACAATGAATCATGGAACACTTCATCTAAAACTAATGATGTAATGTATGGGGATTAACATAAGAATAAAAAAAAATAAATGAGATTATTAAATGGCCCACTTACCCCAATATTAAGTAAATGCTAGGATCTTAGTGTATTTTAACCCCCAGAATTCTTATGTGCATTTTTAAGTAACAGCTTTACTAAGCTATAATTCACATATCATAAAGTATGATTCAGTGGTTTTCAGTGTATTCAGAGTTGTGCATCCATCACCACCTGTCAAATCCCAGAGCATTCACACCACAAAGAAACCCCATGTCCATTAGTGGTCACTCCCCATTCCTTTTTCCCTTTAAGCTCCTAGAAACCACTGATCTACTTCCTGTCCATGGATTTGCCTATTTTGAACATTTCATAGAAATAGAATCATGCAATATGTGGCCTTTTATATCTGGCTTCTTTCACTTAGCATGATGTTTTTCAAGTTTATCCATGTTATAGCGTTTAACACTATCTTATTTTTTTATGGCTAAATAATATTCCATTGTATGGAAGGTATCACATTTTGTTTATCCATTCAGTTGATAAACATTTTTTTTTTAATTTATTTATTTGACAGAGACACAGCGAGAGAGGGAACACAAGCAGGGGGAGTGGGGGAGGGAGAAGCAGGCTTCCTGCTGAGCAGGGAGCCCGAAGCGGGGCTTGATCTCAGGACTGTGGGATCATGACCTGAGCCGAAGGCAGCCGCTTAATGACTGAGCCACCCAGGCGTCAGTAACATTCTTTCTTCTGCTTTTCAGCTATTATGAATCATGCTGCTCTGAATATTTGTGTACAAGTTTTTATATGGACATATGTTTTCATTTCTCTTGTGTATATACCTAGGAATGGCATTGATAGGTATTAACTCCATGTTTAGCTTTTTGAGAAACTGCCAAACTCTTTCCTGAAGCAGCCGCACTGTTTCACAATTCTGTCAGCAACGTAAAAGGGTTCCAGTGTCTCAACAGCCTCACCAACATTTGGTACTGCTTTTTCTTTTTCTTTTTTTAAATGTTTTATTTATTTATTCATGAGAGAGAGACAGAGAGGCAGAGGCAGAGAGAGAAGCAGGCTCTCCGCCTAGCAGGGAGCCCGATGCGGGACTCGATCCCAGGACCCTGGGATCACGACCTGAGCCGAAGGCAGACGCCCAACGACTGAGCCACCCAGGCGCCATGGTACTGCTTTTTCTATTATAGTCATTCTAAAGGGTGTAAAGTAGTAGATCTTTGTGGTTTTGACATGTATTTCCCTAATGGCTGATGATGTTGAGCACTTTTTCCAAAGTGCTTACTGACCATATTTTACATCTTTTTGGGAGAAATGCCTTCAGATCCCTTACCCATTTTTAATTTGGGTCTTTTTTATTTTTGAGTTATAAGGGATCTTTATTTTGGACAAGTTCTTATTAGAAATATGATTTGCAAATATTTTCTCCTCATATGTGGACTGTCCTTTCATCATTTTTTAAAAAAGATTATTATTTTAGGGGCGCCTGGGTGGCTCAGTCATTAAGCGTCTGCCTTCGGCTCAGGTCATGATCCCAGGGTCCTGGGATCGAGCCCCGCATCGGGCTCCCTGCTCAGTGGGAAGCCTGCTTCTCCCTCTCCCACTCCCCCTGCTTGTGTTCCCTCTCTCGCTGTGTCTCTCTCTGTCAAATAAATAAATAAAATCTTAAAAAAAATTTTTTTTTTAAAGATTATTATTTTAGAGAGGAAGGGCAGGGGGTGGGGGAGAGAGAGAGAGAATCTCAAGCAGACTCCCTGCTGAGGGCAGAGCATGACACGGGGCTCGATCTCACAACCCTGAGATCAGGACCTGAGCTGAAACCAAGAGTTGGACACTTAACTAAGCCACCCAGGTACCTGTGTCCTTTCATCTTCTATGTAGTTTTATTAATCAAATTACTTGACATTAATTTTGGGTGTCATTAATATTTTTTGCATTGTTTAGTAATTAAATTTATGAAGTTTATAGTTCTTGCTTTAGAAAAGCTAACATGCAAACCAAAGTAGTTAATGAGGCATCAAAAATTATGGCTTTAGTAAAGTTAATGCAAATAGAACACTCCTTAAAGAAGATGAAAAGATTAAAAACTCAGGTTGAGACCTTTTGCTGTCAGGGTCACTTTCAGAATATCAAGTGTTACATGGTAAAAGGTTTATTTTTCTGGTCAGTATGATCCTAAATTACCTTCTTTCTACAGCAGTAAGCGTTTTCTTATCCTTTTTTTAAATTGAGATATAATAGACAAATAACATTGTATAAGCTGAAGATGTACAAGGTGTTGATGTGATACATTTATACACTGTAGTATGATTACACTAATACCTCCATCATGTCACATAATTATCATGTCTTTTTGTGGTTGAAACAGTTAAGATCTAGTGATCTTAATTTAAAACTTGGAGATTTTGTAAGTGAAATTTTAAAGGCATATGATTAATACATTACTAAATATTAATCACATAATTTTGAAATGTGCATAGAACAGAAACCTTTTAATTCTTTTATTAGAGGGGTACCTGGGTGGCTCAGTCGGTTAAGCGGCTGCCTTCGGCTCAGGTCATGATCCTGGGGTCCTGGGATCGAGCCCCACGTCCAGCTCCCTGCTCAG
The DNA here is from genome assembly GCF_002201575.2 of Neomonachus schauinslandi. NCBI lineage: Eukaryota > Metazoa > Chordata > Mammalia > Carnivora > Phocidae > Neomonachus > Neomonachus schauinslandi. The sequence continues at coordinate 95,557,511 of NC_058412.1, read as the reverse complement.
CGGAGAGCCTGCTTCTCCCTCTGCCTGCCACTCTGCCTACTTGTGCTCTCTATCTATCTGTCAAATAAATAAAATCTTAAAAAAAAAAAATTCTTTTATTAGAGAAAGATATGCTGGCGGGATGGAATTTTCCCAACGCAGCCACTCTGTCCATCTGCTATGCATTATGAAAAGAATTTTGGGTAATATTAATACCCAAACTGGGGAGATGACTACTCCCAGTCAGCGCTCTGAGCAACCCCTTTAAAAGAAAAGAATCTAGCACTTTAGGAAGCACCTTTTTCCAGGTTTTAGGGAGGAGGGGCTGCTGTAGCTCAGTCTTCCCTAATCCTATGCAATAGTGATGAATACTTTATGTAATCTTTTTAAAGTTTAATGACTGAAGCTAGCAATTGCAGCTTAGATTTTTTCTGTTGGATGATGAGTATACCTTAAAAATTTGAAGTGTATGCCAATTTATAAGGAAAAGTTACATAGTGTTTTTATATTTGGCACAATAAAAGTTGTAAGCCTCCTTCTGACTTTTTTTCCTTGTTATAGGCTTCTGGAGTGCAAGTTGCAGATGAAGTATGTCGCATTTTTTATGACATGAAAGTTCGGAAGTGCTCTACCCCAGAAGAAATTAAGAAAAGAAAGAAGGCCGTAATTTTTTGTCTCAGTGCAGACAAAAAGTGCATCATTGTAGAAGAAGGGAAAGAGATCTTGGTTGGAGATGTTGGTGTAACCATAACCGATCCTTTCAAGCATTTTGTGGGAATGCTTCCTGAAAAAGATTGTCGCTATGCTTTGTATGATGCAAGCTTTGAAACCAAGGAATCCAGAAAAGAGGAATTGATGTTTTTTTTGTGGTAAGCATCAGGAATATTGAGCCTCTGTATAACTCAAGAGTTAATCTTACTGTTAGCACTTGGAGAAATCAGTTCCTAGGGCCAAAAGGATTTTCAGTCAAGCTATCTGCAGTCATTGTCATTTAATTTTTATTTACAAGGTTTCATAATTTACAAGGTTTTATTTACAAGGTTTCTTAGCTAGATTAATGTTTGTGGTACCAAAACTAAGTTTTAACTACTCTTTGTGTACTTGAAAGAATATGACTTTTAGTAGTTGATTTTTTTGGTGGGGGTAGGGACAGAAGCTAGATTTTATGCATTATCTGAACTCACTCACAAGCTAACGTTTCTCTAAAAATTCTTCCTAGAATCCTGAGAAGAAAGTTTACCCCACCAAAATCCTTCTCCAGCACGTCTTGCCAGGAACCAGCCTTTCACTTTTTAAAACACCCATCCTTTACTTGTTCCCCTGTGGTTTGCTACCTTTTTTTTTTTTAAAGAAGAATTTATTTATTTAAAGGGTAGGGGAGTGAGTGAGTGAGTTGAGGGAGGGGCAGAGGGAGTGGGAAGGAATCTCAAGCAGACTCCTGCTGGGCATAGGGCTTGATCTCATGACCCTGAGATCATGACCTGAGCCAAAACCAAGAGTTGCAGGATTAACAGACTGAGACATCCAGGCACCCCTCTGGTTTACTACTTTGGAAGTTGGTACTATCATTGCAACTGTAATTAGGTCAGTAAGGGGTAGCCATTAGCCACTGTGGCTATTTAAATTTAAAATAATTAAATATATTTTAAAATTCATTTTCTTAGTCAAATTGCCACATTTTCAAATGCTCAGTAGCTGCACGTGACTAGTGGCACCTTATTGGGTAGCACAGAGAACATTTCCATCACTGCAGAAAGCCCTTCTGGATAGCCTTGTTCTAAATAGTGAAAAGGTGTTATAAGGTGATTTATGTGGCCTTTTTCTGCTTAATTTAGTTATCCTGGTCTTTTCAAGTAAGTTTGAGATTAAGCTTGAGTTAAAAGTCACACATGTGTCTCTTATTTAGTTGTATTATACTACTTTCCTTGATATGGAATTCTTATGTAGAATATTCTCTGGCTTCCAATGGAAGGGGGGGGGTGGTTAACAGCCTTTGATTTGGGGGGGAGTGAGGGTCCTCTTGATACTTTTGCCTGAGCCAGGACAAGGCTCTTAGCTGTGTGTCACCAACAGCTTGGGATATGGAGCTAGGAAATCAAACGAATCCTGGTTTAAAGGAAAGTAACTCTAGATCACACCTCAGTCACATTTCAGCAAGCCTTTATTGAACTTGATTAAACCAATATGCTGTGTGGAATATAAATGTGGGGTCAGGGTGCTTGTTTGGGGGCAGCTTACTGTTCTGCAAGTCTGAGAGCCACGACAGATCTACCTAAGAATATTAGCTAATGAGACTTCAGACCAGCACATTCCTGATACGGACTTTTTTATTTCTGCCACACTCCAGGTGTTGTGTTAGAGCCTGGGGAAAACAGCTCTGAGTAACACGGGTGAAGCCGCTACCCTTCTGAGCCATAGATACGGCAGCTGAGGGTTTAGGCTGTTAAATTAGTGACTGTTGACTTCATTTGTGCAATTTTTACCTGTGTTTTTCTACCTTTTTTCTCCTACTGTGAAAATAATACATCATTATTAAAGAACATTTGGAAAACAAAAGTAGAAAGAAGAAAAGGGAAATCAGTGTTAATAGAGTGTTTTGTTTTGCACTGTTGCTTTAAGAAAATGTACAACCTTATAGGAGTTTCCCATAACAGGCTCTCTTTAGGGCCCAGGGAATGGCTCTTACTTAAGGTGTTTTTAAAATCTGGTTAGAGTAAAATCAGAACAGCTAATGCTTTTTCCTGTCCCTGACCTATTTTGCATAAAGAAAGTACCCACTTAACTTTGCAGCTCAAGCAATTTCCAGACCTAAGGTGGTGGTTATGGCTCTGCCTCCCTCCTTGGAACTTCAGGTTGGGAGGAATAAGCATCTGAGAGACACAGAGACTGCTCTTCCTGCTCCCTAAGAACAAAAACTGCCTTCTGTGGGAGGAGGAGACTAGGTGAAGTCCACACTAGCATTCAGTGCTAACGGCTGTGGAATGGTCTGGAAATATGGCAGCTAAATGCAAGCATTAGGTGTTAAAAGTATTTAACTACACTGCGTGTAGAAGTGTAGCAAGATAGTGTGGAGCGGAGGCAGGCCTGGGGTTTGGTGGCATAGTGGGAAGTAATTCATGGACAAGCAGTTTGAATAGGACGAGATTTTTCTGTGCATTGTTAGTATGTTATTTTTCAGTATTGCTGGTGAAGAAAGTGAAGAAACGCATGCTGTGCTTCCAGTATTCATTCAGGAGGAGGGAGACACAAAGTTTTGTAAATACAAGATAATAGTAATATTGATAGTCAAGGCATAATTATTGCTGAATTGCTTAAGAAAACATCCTTGTGACATGTTTTATTATGTTAGACTAAGATGAAAGCAAGTACTCATGTGGTCAGAATTTGCTATTTGTCTATTGGAACAGACGTAAATGAAGGGACTGGTGAGGGTTAAGAAGGGGACTTTGTTTTCTAAAAAATATATTACAAATAATCTGAAGCAAAAATGCTAAAATTGCTAGCATTTCTTAATTCAGGGTGGCAAACACTTGGCTTACAGATTATTCTCTATACTCTCTGAAGTTTTTTTTTCCTAACCAGAAAGAGTTGAAAACAAGATGGTGTTATTAGCCTGAACTCGCCTTTATTGATAAAAATGGGGAAAAAATTTTAAAACAAATTGGGTAATACAATTATCCAGTGTTGGTTTTTTTTATTATGGACCTGTTAATCTGATCTTTAATTGATGGTTCTCTGATTTTATTCCACCTTATTCAACCTGAGCCATTCTGTCTGTGCCTGTCCTTGATAGTTAGTCTCCGAGGATGGGGGAGCTAGACAAATTGTGTAGTTGGCAAAACTCTCCCAGGAGATTCTGAGGACCCTCCCCCATCACTGATGCAAATGTTTAACACAGTGTAATTGTACTTTCTCTAAACCTTTTTTTTTCCTTTTTGGCATCTCTTTATCCAGGGCACCAGAACTAGCTCCTCTGAAAAGTAAAATGATTTATGCAAGCTCCAAGGATGCAATCAAAAAGAAATTTCAAGGTATGGATTAGTTTTACTTCCATATATTTAGAGGTGTGATGGACCCTTGGAATGGGGGCTACATCTTTTCTAAGAAGCACCTTATTTCCTTTGGGGAGCCTTGGTGACAAAGAAGACAAGTGCTGCCTGTTTTGAGGAAAAACCTGGAAGGTTGAACCTCGCTTTCAGCATGTCTTCTGCCTTATGTCAGGCACTCTGGAACTGAACCACCTGTCTTAAAAACCTTATTCTTGGTGGTGTTGGTTGGGGGGGGGGGGGGGGCGGGGAATGGATGACAAAAAACAAAAACCCTTTATTCTCTGGACATTGTGTACATATTGCTTGTTTAGACTGGTTTTAAATTAGTTTGGGATGCTGCTGAGCTTCTCACATAGCATATGGAGAGTCATTGGTTTACATTGGCCATACTACATAATGAATATTGCCTGTGAATGTGTTGACATAACAAAGTTGAAAAAAGGAAACATTCATACATGAGAAAGGATACTCTTTAGCTTTACTGTGGAATGGTATGATTTTAGGTAACTGACTCATCTGTGTCCAAAGGAAAGTGCCCTTACTCCTTGAACTGGCCACTTCTCTTTGCCTTGCCACGGGGTGATTGGGATCCTGCTGAGTTGGCCTGACCATACTTACTGCCTCTAGCCAGGAGGAAGTGTTGGTATGATGGGAAGAGCATGGGGCAAATGCTCAGAGGCCTGCACTGAGGGCTAAGCTTGTAACCTAACTGCTGTGTGACCCCGGCCCAAAGCACTTAACCTCCTTGGGCCTTGATTGTCTTGCTGTAGAATGGGAGGTTTGGTCTGGATCGTGTCAGTGCAGTGTAACAGGTTGCCCCACCGCCTTCCTTGCCATGGCCAGCTCCAAACAGCTGGGCGAGCCAGGGTAACAGGGCTTGGCCCAGTGTGGTTTTTGTTTTGTTTTACTGTGGCTGGTTTTTATATTCTTGTAGTAGAACAGGTTTGCTCTAGCTTGTTTTACTTAGGAAAACGAAATCCTCGCTTCTTTCCTTGAAACCTATTGCTGCATCATTCAGGCCTTGTCAGATTCTACGTGTGTTTGGGTTGATGTTGGCCCCCCATCCCAGAATTGTGTTCACCAGTTGGTTAACTGATGTTTTAACGTGACTTCTCAGCATTCTGCAGCGCAACTGAAAAAGATTGAGGATGGATTCCTCACCATCCTTATGCTGTGTTGCCTTTCAGTAAAGGAAAGGGAATTGCTATATAGACTTGACCTGGCTGATGTTAAAGATGGTCACCTTGTTGCTTTTTTTCCTTCACGAAACTATCACTGGCTTTCTCCAGTCAGTCCTAAGTGGTACAAAAGCTGACCTGCTGGACTTTCTGCAGCTTAAGAAATGGTCTTAAAATTACGGAGAATCAGAAACAATGCAGCTGTTTGAAAGATAGCAGCTCTTTACAGAGGAGCGACTGTATGTAATTCCCTAAGTGAGCTCATTCTGCAGTCAGGCGATGTAATTTTTCTCAGAAAGCCATCCGTCAGTAACACATTTTACATAGTTTTCATTGTGATAGAGTTCTTAAATGTGTAGTATAATACCACTGGAGAGCTAACTTCTCTAGAGCAAAGGAGATGCCTGTTGTAAATACTCTTATTGTTCAATATAGTTGACAAAATCAGCTGTGCAATCGAAGCATTGAATTTATATTTTTACTTATGTTTTAAAAACCAAGAAAATTACTAGATCTGCTTTTTAACTTTTTATTGAAGCACAACATATATATATAAAGTGTACATCATAAATTTTTGTGGAACTCACTCTTCACAAACTGAACAAAAGGGTGGTTTTTCGGTTTAACAACCAGCACCGCAGAAGTCCGCCTCGTGCCTCTTCCAGTCACACCACTTTCTCTTAGTCCTGCCCCAGGGGAGCCAGCAGCCTGGCTTTCAGCAGCATAAACTAGCTTTGGCTGATTTTCCATTATACAAATAGAATCATCCAGACTGTATGCTTTTATGAAGTTTGGCTTCTTTTAGCTTTCTGTTTGTTAGTCTTTCATTTTGATGCATGTAGTTACAGATTATTTATTCTCCTTACTGTGTAGTATTCCATCGTTTGTATATTCCACAGCTTTTCTATCCATATTAGAACTGGTCTTTTGAAAACAGTTTTCTGTCTTAGAGAAAGAACTAGGTTACGTTACTGCTATAATCCTTAAAGAGAATTGTTGTTTTTCCTCCCTAGGCATAAAACACGAATGTCAAGCAAATGGGCCGGAAGACCTCAATCGGGCTTGTATTGCTGAAAAGCTAGGTGGATCCTTAATTGTAGCTTTTGAAGGATGCCCTGTGTAGACCATCATTCAGTGCCACATATCGAAAGCTTCCATGTTTAATGTTACCCTCTTGCTATATAAGTAAAGCAAATATGTTTAGGCCAGGGTCTCACAGAGGGGGAGCTCTCTTGTCTTCTGTTAAACTAAATATTCTATAAACGTGCAGATGGCCCTAAATAAATGTAAAATCTAAAGTTTTATTGGTGTGAAATTAAATTCTTATTGGCCAAATGCCTGTTTTGATGAGTTGGCTTGTAAAGGTTTTTGTTAAACTCACGATTTTTAATAATGCAATTCACCAAACAGTAAAAGGGCCATATGAAGAGAATTATTGCATCTTTGTAACCTCAGCAGTTACTTTGTTTCTTTTGCTTAGAGAATTGGTCATAATCTGGTTATAATTTTGGCCCAAATTCTTTATTGTCTTTTGAGCTAAACTGCATAATGGAAAATAAATCTCCTTACCACATGTAACAGCACTAATATACTAACTACAGTAAGACTAAGTCAGGCAGTCTTTTAATTTTAGCAAATGTGTGATGGAGACTGCCTCAGAATTGTGCACACTTCTAGCCAGCGCTGATCTTGCAAAGCACTATTTTGAGCATGCAGTTGGAATGCAGGAGGCAGCTCCCTGCACCTGCAGTGAGCTCTCCACTTGCTAGTTGGGAGACTGTTCGGAGAGTGACCTTGCATCTTGGAAATAAAATCATGGCGTGTCCTCAGGAGAATGTACAATACCTTGTAACAACTAATTATAATGCAAATTAGGGCTCCATTGTAATTACAACACTTTGTTAAGATGATAAAATGGTGTATTGACAAGCTGGGGCACCTGTAACATCTTTAACTGTGTCTCCTTCAGAATTTTGTTGCTTCTGGTACAGTAAGGTGTGGAAGAACACTAAGTATATGTGTTCGCTGGGGCTTGGGAGAACTTCCTAATTTCCTAGAGCAGTTTGTTGATTGTATGTGGGATGGGGAGCAGGGATAATGGATGACACCCCCAGGAAGCCACTACCTGATGACGCTTAGAAGTGATTGTCTTTAACATCACAGGCATAACACTTTGAACAATATAGAGATGCGCACAGTTGAACTTAGAAGTAGCAGTATTGGCTTTATATAATAAAGGAAGCATTTTTAACTTACCTCTTGTGTAATTATTCACATGGGAATTGGGGATGAAGGACTTGGCCTCCCATAAATGGGATAAGGCGTGGAGGTTCGGGTATTTCAGACAATTAAGAGTTAAGATCACAGTTTCTTCCTCCTCTTATTGAATGAGGAAGTTGGTATAAAAAAGCTGGGAATCTTTTTCTTACTCCAAATGTGTATCCAAATACCAAGCTTTTATCTCCTTTCCGATTTATTTGGGAGGCAAAAAAGTTACGCTTAAATCAAAATACTTCTGCTTGTCATTCTTTCATCCTGAATTTCTGATTCCTCTACTGCCAAGCAGTGCTTTCAGCAACAGTCTCTGTTAACAGGCCTCCCAAGAAGCGTCACAGGCCACGACTGCCTGACTCAAGAATCAGCCATGTAGGTAGAGCCAGGTGTTTGGTCCAGGAGTTTTAGAAGGAGGAAGTCTTTTTCTGTGGTGTCAGCTTGTGGCATGTGGCACTTCTTGTAGAACCAGCACTCCCTGCTGGTGTGTGTGCATTTGCATGTGGGGGGGGTGGGGCTGAAGAGGGGTGGGAGGTGGGAGAGGGATGCATGCTATGGGGAGGGTCTCACACAGGGTACAAGGGCGTAAGAGAAAGTAAACCTCTCCCACCGCTCCACTCTCCGGGCAGAAATTGGGAAGATGCTAATAGTTACTTCTATCTCCACCTAGGGGAACTTTTGAGTCTTACTGCATTCCTGAGGTGGGGGCCCAAGCATCCTGCTAACAAGGACTGCAGGTCATTCTGATGCCAAAGGAGAGTCTAAGACCTCAGCGGAGTCTGGTGAGGAATTACACTGCAGGTGTACCTGCTTTCCACAAGCACGTTTACGTTCCTACAAGTGCAGACACGGTGCAGAAGTATGTTTGTGGGAAGCTGACTGAAGGGTCATCTGCTGATACTCTCTTGCCCTGGGAAAGCAGCAGACAAAGCCACTGCGAACAGAAGTTCAGAGCTTGACTATGAAGTTTGTTATTTCAGGGAATATTAATCCCCGAGGAAACAGCACAGCGACTCGGATAATAGAATTAGGTTCAGTGGAGTGGTTTCCTTTTTTGCAGAACTGCCCAGAGGGCTGGCTGGTCACACGTAGGAAGTGCAGCTTCTGTTTCTTGGCTGGTTTGTTGCTCTTTGGATTCTCAGACTGGATATGCCTAGGGACACATCACTTTCCCATGATTTCGGCATTTCTGAAATACAGACCGACACTTTCCGGGCCAAGTTCAAGCTGGGCTGCAGCTGTAAGAAGGGTCATTCTAGTTGACCCCTGGAACAACATAGGTTTGGACTGTGTGGGTCCATTTATAAGTGGCTTTTTATAGTGCAGGAATATAAATATATGTTCCTTATGATTTTCTAAACATTTTTTTTTTTAAAGGTTTTATTAGAGAAAGAGAGAGCACATGAGAGGGGGGAGGGTCAGAGGGAGAAGCAGACTTCCTGCTGAGCAGGGACTCGATCCAGACGCTCCAGGATTATGACCTGAGTCGAAGGCAGTCACTTAACCAGCTAAGCCACCCAGGCGCCCTAAACATTTTCTTTAGCTTATTGTAAGAATACAGTGTATGATACACATACAAAATGCATTAATCTACTGTTTGTGATTGGGAAGGCTTCAGGTCATGAGTAGACTATTTGTAGTTTATGGGAGAGTCAAAAGTAATACAGACTTTTCACTGTGCGAGGGCGGGGTGGGCATCCATGCCCCTATCCCCTGTGTTGTTTGAGGGTCACCCATGATTGCATTGTGGCTGCGAGAGGGTGAAGTTCCAGGAGCCAGGGATTTGCTGGAAGCAAAGCTTGTGTGACCTGAGCTGTTTGGCTGGCCAGGTCTGTCCTTGGACTCTGCCCAGAAGACCTGCCAGCCTGGAGTTGGTGCCCACAGTGGGCAGCCCAGAGAGGTCAAGTCACTTGCCTAAAGTCACACATCTCATAAGCGGCAGAACTGGGACTACAACTTGCATCTTTTGTTCTGGCCCTAAGCTATTCCCATTGCGCCCTGGGAGAGTTCTTCATTTCTAACATCTGGAATTCTAAGGTTAGATCTTGTTCAGTGCCAGGGATGAGGCTGGAACTGGGGCAGGAAAGGTAGCAGTTCTTTCAGGCTTTGAATCCTGTTAGGCCCAAATCTGAAGGAAGCTCAGAAGGCATTTGTGGAGGGTGTCTAGTGGTTTCTAAAATCTGTGTTTTGGCTGCCTGCAGGCCAGGCATCCTGGTGTTGGTACGTTTTATTGGATATCATGTGGAGATGACCAGAGGACGCTGGTCAGAAGAGGCGCTGCTCACACGATGGGGCTACTGGGTCTGGAGATGCTGTTTGTGAGCTGCGTGACCCTGGAGCTTCAGGTTGCGGCCGGGAGCCTCTGAAGGGCTTTCAGAACTCTCCCAGCTGTACTGTTGTTGGGGCCGGGGGCAGGGGGGTGTGTCAGATGCGGCGGCAGCACCGAGCCGGGCCACGGCCTAGGGGAGAGTGGTGCTTTGTGTCAGCAGCCCCGCGGGCCGGCGTCGGCTCACTGGCAAGTGCTCGAGGCCGGCCTGGGCGGCCCCTGCCTCCACACCAGCCTTCAGGGCACAGGGCTACGCAAGCCAGTTACCCAGGGCTGCAGGGGCCCTGCATTTGCAGGACAGGGAGCTGTGGACGGCCGGGCCAACGAGCCACGCGCCCCAGGCATCTATGCCATGTTGAGGAAGCGGGGGGGGGGGGTGGTGATCAACGCCCCATTCTAGCATCTACCGAGGGCAGCTGCCTTCAGTATCTTCCTGAATGGCTCTCTTCCTTCCCCAGCCTGGCGCTGGGACCTTACCCAGGCCAGCCCTGGTGACAAGGCCAGGCCAAGGCAAGCTCTGGCAGGCTGCTTAGCGGAACTCGGGTCCCCTCTGCTAGGGGGCGGGTGGAGGACCGACGATGGGCCCTGAGAGCTTGAGTTGCAGGAGGTCTCCACGGTGGCCTGAGAGCCCCCAGGTCAGCCTCCTGGGGCCCCCACCCTGTATTGTGCCCGCCTTTGTTTTACCTCCTCGAGGCAGGTAGACAGCGGAGGGGCTCTGCCAGGTGGTCTGAGGGCTGGAGCCAGAACCCAGGGAGCTGGCCCCGTGTTCGGTACTGCCCAGGTCTCTCTCCCACGCCTTTCTTGCCCCAAGGCGCACCCCTCCTGTGCCTTCAGAGGGCATCTGCCCAGCATAAGCGTTCTCAATTCTGCAGTCAGTGTGGCAGGGGGACGGGAGCTTACTAGAAACGTAAGCTCACAAGGTCATGGTGACGTTTCTGATGCAAGAGTCTGGTGCAGGGCCAGGTCTGGCCTCAGTTTCCCACCGGGAGACTGACCAGGGCCCCAAACCACTGGCCTTAGTTAAGGCCACTCACCGTTGGTGGGAGGAGTTGTGACCAGCCCCCCCGTCCCGGGCAGGTCATTCTGCACAGAGTCCCTGCTCCTAATGCACAGGGCACATGGCAGGTGCAGTGAGGGGCCACAGGTCTGGGGGGACTCGGCCACTATTCATGGGGTCCATGGACTCTGAAAGCCGACTCTTCTCCCCCAGCTGAGCCCCCAGGCTGAGTGATACGCTGACAAACGTTAGAGGTAGGTTTGAAACCTGCCTTGCCTTTTACTAGGTGAGCTTTCACTTCTGTGCGGATTCTTTGCAGAAACGGGGGGCGTGGGGCGTACTTCCCGTGGGGACTGGAAGGTTTCCCGTGGGGACTGGAAGTTTTCACGTGAGAACCAAGCACAAGGCTGGGCACATGGTCAGCATCAGGTATCGTTGGTCACTTTCTCCTGTTCAGTCTCCTGCCAGAAAGCACGGCATCCGTGTCCCAAGTCCTGTGGGCTTCCCCTCTCCACTTCAGCCCCCTCCGAGTGCCAGAACAGGTATGATGGTCTCCTCCTGCCTTACCTGTCCAATGCCTCATCCTTCGTAAGCTGGCTCCATGAGGCCTGCTCACCCTCGCCACCAATCCCTGCACCTGCCGTCCCCTCCGCCGTGAGCCCTCCTCCCCTCTCCTGACAGACACCTCCTGCTCTGGTGAGCTCCAGCATAAGCTCGCTTCTCTGGGGAGCCTTCCCCAGACTCCCAGCACCCTGATCCCAATACTGTTGGAACACACGGGTGCCACACAGCATGGTTACAAGGCCGGGGAGCCCCAGCAGACCAGAAGAGACCAAAAGCGCCGGGCGACAATGTTGGTTTTAATGGCATGAACGTCCAGGAGGTCACACATCCGTTCTTGCTGGCAGCTTCTCCCGGGGGTGAGGGGCTGCTGCCTCGCTGGGCTGGGCTGTGACCCTCCAGTCTGCTCCACAGCCTTTGAGACTCTCCCCTGGGGCCGCCCGCCTCCTGACCCCCCAACCCAGGGAAAGAAAACAATTGCACTGATTGACATACAGATACCCAGAGGTCCCGGCCTCCCCAGCACATCCCCTGGGGTCTGTCACAGAGCTGATAAGGGCTTTGGCGTCTGCTCGGTGGTGGTCCAGGGCTGGTCCTGGGGAATAGTGTTTTATCAAATGTGACAAAGGCTCTTTTACAAACAGGGGGTCTGGAAGATCTATTTCTGTGATTCTAAGAGACTCTTGTCTCTAATGGCTTCTCTCAGAGCTACTGGAGGTTGGGCCTCGATAACGCTGTGTTGGTTGATTTATTTGTAAGGAATGTGTAAGGCATTTTGGTAAGTTGAACAGTAACTTCTTGTCCTGAAGAGGAGACTCAGACAGATGTGCCCTCCTTTGAGCTGCTACCATCCTCCTGTGAACAAAGGTGGGCAGAGGGAGGGAGAGGCTGGGGCCAAGGAGCCAAGGCAAGTGCTCACCCCTAACTCCTAGGGGCCTCCAGTGCCCCTTGGGGTTAACACCCCCACACCACTCCCGTCCCCTCAGAGAACACCCAGCCCAGCAAGTCCAGAGAACCAGAGTGGTTCCAGGGGCTGGGGAGGAGCCGGCAGGAGGAGAGGGAGGTCCCTGAGTTTGGGTGAGGACCCCAGCACCCCAGGCTGTGCAGAGCGAGGACCTAGCGGGCAGTGGGCATCAGGGATGCACTTCCCACCAAGGGGGACAGCGGAATGGTGGGGGCTGGGCCCAGAAGGCTGCGGGTCCTGCCACCTGCTTTCAGGAGGCTGTCCCTACTACGTCCCGCCCCCAGGGCTGGGTCTCCTATCTGCCCTGCAGCCCAGGAGTCCTGGGGCCCCCCTGCTGTGGGGGGCGGGCCCACCTCCAGGGGCTGGGGGAGCCGAGACTGTGGGCAGGGCCGGGACACTCACGGTTTTGTCCAGCTGCCCCTGCAGCTCCTTCACCGTCTTGCTCTCCTTCACCAGCTGCTCCTGGGTTGTCTTCAGAAGCTCCTGCAATTTGGTGGCAGCGCGTCCCAGGTCACTGGTTAATTTCTTCTCTTTTTCCAGTCTCTCCTGGGGGTCAGAGGGTCCAAGGGGATAAGCCATCACGCGGCACGCAGCAGAAGGAGCACCTGGCTCTGCCCGAAGGGCCCCTGCTGGCCGCGAACCGGGAGTCCTCCAGAGCCGTGCAGCCCCGCCACCAGCTTCCTGTGACACTGGGGAAAGCTCCCGCGGTGCACTGGGGCTGCTGTGACAGTTTTACTTCCTGGACACAGCCACACTGACTAGTGGCTGCCCGGCGTGACCTTGGGGGTTTAGGGATCCCGCCACCCCCCATCACCACCAAATGAGGCTGGACCCTGCTCAGGGGGCCTCAAAAGGGCTCCTCTCCCTCTCCCACCCCAGACAGCGACCCTGGGAAGATGGTGGCGAGAGCCAGCCCCCGGTGGCCCTCCTTTCCTGACCCCCCCCCCCCCCCCCCATTTCTACCTTCAGCTGCAAGACCTCCTCTGCTTCTGAAGACTCGAGGGACCCCATGCTGCGGAGCTTCTCCAGCTCTGCCTGGAGCCGACACGCCGAGCTCTGAGCCTTGGTGGAGACAGGGCAGCAGGCCATGGGCAGGAGGCCCTGCACACCCCACAGGCACACCCCACAGGTCCACCGCGGGACGCCCAGCAGGAAGGGACACGGGTTCAAGGTGGGGGGGTAGGGGGGGCCGAGGCCGAATGGCCCAGCAGAGTCCCGACCCCCATCCCCACTGGCCCTGGTGCACTGGGGGCTGCAGGGGCAGGGCCTGACCTCCTCAAACTCGGCCGTGAGCTTCTGCCGCAGCGCCTGCTCGCCCTCCAGGTTGGCTTCCGTGCGCTCCAGCTGCGTCTTCAGCTGCGTGGAAACACCACACACAGACTGTGGGAAGCTGGGGAAAGACCCGGCGGGGACCGCGGCTCCGGCAGGCTCCACCTTCTAGCTGCAACTGGCGCTGCAACTGGCGCTCCCTCAGCCTCTCCCTGCCTCCGGCTGCCCCCATTCCCAGAGCTCCCCCTTGGGGGAGATAGTGCCTCAGCCCGCAGGGACAGAGCCGGGGGACCGAAGAGAGGCGCTACTAGGACCTCTGCTGACCCCAGGTGCCTTTAGCGAGAGCCACGGTGCAAGCCCCAGCCGCACAATTCCATCCCCACCGCTGCTCCTCTGGGGACAGGCCCCTGGGGAGGGCTCTCAACCGCAGTTATTCGGGTCAGAAGTCTGGAGAGCAAGCGCCCTGCTAGGGATGTCGCAGCAAGGGCCACAGCGGAGACCAGACTCCCTGGAGACCAGACTCCCTAACCGCAGGCCCAGCCTCCCTGACTCGCCCTCCCACCCCTCCCGCACACATGGTTAGGTTCCAGCGCCTGATTCCGCTCTACCTGGCCACTTCCCTGCCCTTTCCTCTGCTCTGGGGCTTCCTCAGAACCTGGGCCGCGCCTGACTGGGCGGGGGGACAGAGCAGGCGGTGGAGGCTGCAAGTAGCCAGCATTGAGTAGCCAGCGTTCAGCCAGAACAGAGGCCTGCCGCCCCTGCTCTCCAAATAGGCGGGAGGGGGCCCACGCGGGCTGTTAGTGACAGACATCTGGGGACCGGCTCACCGCCCTAACCTCGACGGGGTCCTGCTCTGCTGGGGGGGCAGCTGGGGACCCAGCTACATCACCATCCTCTACGTGGCTCTTCATCTCACTCAACTGCTGCCTGACCTGAAACAGGGAGGGGTGGAGGTTTGTGCCAATCACAGCCGGACACGGCCACCGTGCATGTGCGTACGCACAGACCTCCTCGGGAGGACGGCAGATGCTCCCGACGGCTGAAGCCCTGTGGAGGACCTGGTCTCGCAACCATGACCCCTCACCAGAGCCAAACTGAGGCCTAGGGGCCATCCCTGTGCTCTGCTCCAAGGCCAGCCGCGGAGCCCTCCGTGGAGCAAGGTGACCGCTGATGGACACGGCGCACGCAGAGCTAAGGAACCGAAAAGGAAGTGAGAGGCGGCGCACGGGCTCGGTACAAACGGCACCGCCTAGGTCCCGGATTCCTTTCAGATGCAGTCCGCTGTTCAGAGCCCTCTTTGGGGTCTAGGAAAGATGAGGAGAGGACACCTGCCTAATAAGGTTCCCTCACATCAGGGCTCCACCGCTGGGGGCAGGTGACACACCGGGGGGCCCCAGGCCACGGGGCCTCCGATCTGAAGCAGCAGCTGCGTCACCCACGAAGCTCGGGTGAAGGTTCTAGTCAGGATCAGGGTGGGCCCTCAGTACGAGCTTCCCGGGGGCCTTGGGTGGTCTCGGGCCCCCTCCAAGAGGCACTGCACCAAAGGGCATCGGCAGGCCTGCCCTCCGGCTTCCCTCCCTCCCAACAGCAGCCCCCCAGAGGTGACACCAAGATGCACAGGCCTGTGATGATGAGAAATTCAGGGGTTTTCTCTGCACATGACCCCCACCCGGGCGGCACGCCCAGGACCCGACACCCAGACCCGGCGTAGGCCATCATGGCTTTGGCGAGTGGCCCTCAGGCTCAGGTGACTCGGCCCGGATGGTGCCCACTCTTTGGTGTGCCGGTTCCGGGCGAGGCCTGAATAAGCAGGGGCACGCTGGGGGGTCCGGCGCGCGTGCCCCAGGCCGGGGGCTGCTGGGGGAGTGCCCGCACCCCGGACCAGACCTGCCGGCTCCTCTCCAAAAACCAGACATGTGTTTGTCTTCAAAACTGTCAATTTCTAAGTGGTAACGACTAACTCAAGGTTTTAGGAAAGGCTGCAGATCCAGCAGCACGGGCTATGGCCGAAGCCCCGGGGCTGGTCCTGGCGCAGGGGAGGCCCACCTCCGTGAGGCCTGGCTGACCTCTCCAGGGGCCAGGGAGCGGGTCAGCCACCAAAGCGGACAGCTAGGAGGACCTGAGGCCACCTGCACAGCAAGGAGCCCCACACCTCTGCCAAGGCAGCACCCCAGTCCGGCCCCCGCCCTGGGGTACAGCAGGCCTCCCTGCACGCCCACAGGTTTGACCGAACTGGTCTGAGCCACAGGGCTCACAGGGAGCTGGACTGCCCCCAGCCCCAGCCCTGAGCTCCCAGCACCTTCCCCCGGGGCCACAGGAAGTGGAGCGTGAGCACCGGTCCTGGCAGCCACCCCCCAGCTTGCAGCCCCTCCAGCAGGGCCCATCAAAGCCTGCCCCTAGGGGTGCCTGGGTGGCTCAGTCATTAAGCATCTGCCTTCAGCTCAGGTCATGATCCTTGGGTCCTGGGATCGAGCCCCGCGTCGGGCTCCCTGCTCGGCGGGAAGCCTGCTTCTCCCTCCCCCACTCTCCCTGCTTGTGTTCCCTCTCTCGCTGTGTCTCTCTGTCAAATAAATAAATAAAATTAAAAAAAAAAAAAAAAGCCTGCCCCTAATGCTGGATCGGTGCACACCTCCCCTCCACCACGCCGCGTTACCCTTGACGGGGTGGAGAAGCACGACTGGCCAATTAACCACCCACACCCACCCACCCACACACACACACCCTGGCATACACCGGCTCCTCTCCACGCTCACTCACCAGGGCGAGCTCATCGCTTTGTTTCTGGGCTTCACTCTTGGCTGCATCCAGCTGAGATTGAGATTCTAATAAAAGTTGCCTCAACTTGGAGAGGAAATGGACCCAGGTGATGGGGAAAAGGAGAAAACCAGTTCAGACAAGCAAACACGACCCGTCGCTGTAACCCACCACCCAAGAACATCACAGAGCAGAGCAGGCAGGCGGGGGCTCCTAGGCCTTCTAGAACCACTGTCTTTCTTGAAGACATCGGAAAGACAGAATCCATTACATGCCTGCCTTGGACTTTCCTTTATAGACTGTCTTGTGAAATAGGCCCAAAGTCTGAGATCAAACCAGCATGGCGGGGAGGGGGAAGGCTTGTGCTTTTGGCTTCTGAGCAGCCAGAAACCAGTATCAGATTTAAACCCGTCTGCCCCCGAAATGGTGTCCCCAGGCCAGGGAGAGAATTCTCCTCGTAAGGCTGCCCTGTCCGTGGGGCCCGCTTTCTGCACCCTGCCCCCTGCCACACCTCGGTCAGCTGGCCTGAGGCCAGGGCCAAAGCCTGAGAACCCAGACGCCGTGCTCAGGTGAGTGAGAGCCAAGGGCGGGGGAGAAACGCCCAGTGGCCGGGGACCCCATGGGCAGACTCACCCCCGCCACCTCCTTGGCGTAGTTCTGGCACTCGGCGCTGGCGGCCGCCATGTGCTTCTCCAGCTCTGCCTCCAGATGTGAGGTGTGCTCCCTCACCTGCACGGACACACGCACACGCACGCGCGCGTCAGACGCCTCCAGTGGGCCCGCAGGAGGCAGTGACCACAGGGAACAGGGTGACGGGGCGACAAGTCTGGCTGCCCAGGGTAAGGGCTGGGAGCCCACCCATGGCCTGTCGGCAACGGGCCGACCAAGGACAGGCAGAGACGAGTCCCTGGCAACAAAACACCTTCCCAAACTGTAGCACTCCCGGGCCCAGACGTGTTCTCAGCCTCAGCAGGGGCGGAGAGGAGAGCTTTAGATTTGCTTGCCAGGTGGATGCCAGGTGGATGCCAGGGGCACCCTCTAGAAGGCCAGGGCTGACGGGGTGTCTGCAGAGAGCACTGGGGCCACCTCACAACCCTCCCACGACGCGTCCTCTGCAGGAGCCGCCGTGCACCGGGGCCCCACGGCTGCCTCGGGCCACGGAGCCTGTGAGTGGCTCTCAGAAAAGCAGGACTGACGAGACCCCTTCGCCTCCCTCAAGACATGCAGTCCACGAGGGAAAAATAACTACGGGGGCCTCCATAATAAGGAGAGTGGCCCACTGAGCAGAGCCCCGCACCTACCTGCTCTGAACTTTCAAGTTCTCCTTTTAGCTTCTCTACAATGCCTTCGAGATGTTTCACTGTGACCCGTGACTGCCAAGCAAGGGGAAGGCCCCGTCAAACCTGAGCCCCTGGAAGGGGACGGTCCCAGGACCCAAGCAGGAAGGGACACCTCCCGGGAAAGCCCAGTGGTGCCCGCCCACCTGAAGGGTGACCAGCAGCCTCTTCCTTGGGGGGAGGGGGGCTCTTGAGACTGAGGAGTCAGCTATCACTCCACAGTCCCACTTGATGTGGTGTCACCAAAACCCAGCAAACTCGCCTCCTGTCTCCTAAGAGACCCACGGGACCGCCACCCGCCCCCATCGGCTTTCCCTCTAGTTTTGATAAATTCTGACCTGTCAGTCTCTGGTAAGTTATGTTTGAATTCCTAGGGTAGGCGGATCCCCCACCCCCCAAGCGACACCTGTGTCACTGACCCTGGGACAGGGTCTCAGGACCCTTCCTGTACCTTCTGGAGCTCCTCCTCCGTGGCGCTCACTTTGGCCTTCCACACCTGCTCCTCCTCCTCCACGCTCTTCTGCAGGTCCTTGAGCATGCCCTCCTGGGGGGATGGGACACTGAGGCCGGCCCCCTCCCTGGAGACCCTGCCCCCCATGAACACAGCTGCGGCCTCCTGTCCCCTGGCTCCTCTGGGATGGCTGCTCTGATTCTGTCACAGTGTCATGGCAGGAGGAAGGTGGGTCAGTCCTGGAGTGGGGTATCTGCCAGTGTGCAAATGCAGACTGCAGGCCCCACAAGGGAGGCCACTAGGACTCTCACCTCGGTGGGGTTTGCCACCGGCGCTGACCTCGGTGGCCCCGGGGCAAGGAGCGTGGGATGGGGTCAGGCAGGAGGGCTGGACCTAGCATGGCTCCTGAAGTCACAGAGACAGTGTGGCTTCAGGCCGGCCACCAGCCGCACGCTCACCTCTTCCTTTCCCAGTCTGTTCCATGTCGTGACTGTCTCTGCACCCCAACCCCCCGAAGAGCCAGCCCCAAACCCGCAACCCAGCCCCCTCCTCAGCTCAGAAGCAGTGAAGGCCTGAGCCCCTCCCTCATCCCCCTTACTGCTCAGCCAGAGAAATGGGGCCCAGGGAGGGACTGTGACTTGCCCAAGGTCACACAGAGCCAGCATCTGAACCCAGGGCTCTCTTCCCCAAGGCCACTGGCCCGCCTCCTGCCTGCAGGCTCTGCAAGTTTCCCAGCAGCCCCCTGAGGGCCACCCAGCTGCGAGCCCTACCGTCTCTGCCAGGATGGTGCGGTACTGGTCACACTCGACCTGCAGATTGCTCTGGGTCTCCTCAGCCTCCCTCAGCTTGGAGGCCAGGTCCTGGGGGCAGAAAGGGCTCCGGTTAGCCAAACACAAAGGTTTCGCCCCGCTGCCCAAGGAGACAACTCCGGGCACTGGGGCCAGGGGACAGCAAAGGTGACGGCGGTGGCCCCAGCGACGGGGGGGGGCGGGGGGGGCGCGGAGAGGGCAGCCATGCTCACCGACGAGGGCTCTGCGCTAGCCGGCGGCTGCTTCAGCAGCTCGGGGCCCTTCTCTTGGAGCTCCTGCAGCCACTCGGTGTAACTCTGCAACCACATGCGCAAGGTGGGGCCCAGAGACACTCCCTCTGGGCAGCGGGGTCCCCCGGGGGCCACCCCCCCTCCTACCTGGGGCGCTGAGCTGGAGAGCGCCGGCAGCAGAGCCGACAGGACCTCCTTGGTCTGTGCCTCCATCAGGCTGAGCTGCTTCTCTGATTCCTCCTGGAGGAGAGGGGAGGGCGGCCTTCAGCCCTGTGCTTTGGGGCAACCCCAGGGCGTGTCTGTGGAGATGCCTGGGCCCCACCTCAGCTCTTCGGGGGAGGGACAGGATCAAAGGAGAAGGCGGGAGGTGACACGGGGCTGATGGGGGCGGTGGGGTGGGGCTCAACCTCGGCAGCAGGTTCTGGCCGCCGTGGCCTGTGCTGGGTCAGTTGTTTTTTTTTAAGATTTTATTTATTTATTTGAGAGAGAGAGAGAAAGAGAAACTGCATGAGAGGGGAGAGGGTCAGAGGAAGAAGCAGGCTCCCCGCTGAGCCGGGAGCCCCATGCGGGACTCCATCCCAGGACTCTGGGATCATGACCTGAGCCGAAGGCAGTCGCTTAGCCAACTGAGCCACCCCGGCGCCCTGTGCTGGGTCAGTTTTAAGCGACCTCCGCTTGGCTGGAGGGACATGGCAAGCTAGCCCACGGCGCAGGCGCAGGCTCCCCTGCCACCTCCCAGTAGGAACCCACCCACAATCGGTTCTCAATTTTAGAGCTCTCCACAAGAGCTTGTGTGTGCGCGTGTGCGTGGACGACCAAGCTGCTGTGGGGGCCGGGGAGGAGACAGAGGAGAGGCGCATGTCCCAATGGCCACCACTTAGGGGCTACCGCCGGCCAGGAGGGGCCGCGCCCAGCAGCTCCAGAGGGGCAAGGATCAGCAGCCGCAATCTGCTCCGTGGGGGTCACGTCTCCTCCGAAGTCTGACTCACCCTGGCTGGCTGTGCCAGGCCAGACCCCACCCGTCCTCCTTAAGGCTCCTGCACAAGGTGCAAGCAAGGGATGGAAGGAGGGCGGAAGGGGCTATAAAGCGAAGCCCCGCACAGCACACGTGTCCCTGGGGACACGTAACACCCCCCCCCCCCCCCCCCAGACCCTGGGGAGGTTTCCAGCTAAAGGAAAGTCTTATCTAACCACCCGTCACCGGCAGATTGAGCCAAGATCATGGCTCAGCCGGAGACCTGAGGGGGCACCAGAACTCCGACTGGATTAGGGCCTTCGAGCGGCATTCTGGAACGTGCATGACCAACAGACGCCCGGCCTGACCAGAGCACCCATGGGACCTGGACGTGAGTCTCAGAAGCGGACCCAGAGATGCAGACAATGCCAGTGGCCTTCTGTGGGTCCCTGACCTCAGGACCCCCATCAGGCCCCGGGGTCATGTGAGTCCAAGGCCAGGGCCAGAGGCCCTGGAGGCCGGCGGCATGGCTGGGAACAAGCCAGGCGCCGCCTCCCATCACAGCTCCCGCCTTTGTCACAAAAGGCCAACAGGATCCCGGGTCACCTCTGGGGAGTCTCCAGACAACTGCCCCAGAGGGACCCGAGGCCAGCTCTCCATCTCCCACCTCAACTTGGGGCCTCGGTTGATACAACCTTCAGGCTTCCTGGGAAGCTCATGAAAGTCCCTGCAAAGCTCCTGATAACAGGACAGACGTGCCTTCTGCATGAGCGAGGCTGGGAGGGGAGGGCTGTGCCTGGGGCCTCTCATCAAGGACGCACACAGGCCGCACACAGGCCGAGAGAGGGGGTGGGCGAGGTACTCACTGGCCACCGGCGCGGGCCACCTTCCCCCACCCCGCTGCCCCCACCAGAGCTCAGCGCTGGCTCTCGGCCCGCTCCAGAGGCAACGTGGGGGCCCTGGACACAGAGACACCCACAATCCCCCCACCTGGGTGGCGCAGAGCTCGGGACCCATCGGGCTCCAGGGACCAAGTGCTTGCTGCTAAAGACAGCCTTCCCTCTGTGGTTTACTATAAAGCCCGGTCACAGAACCCTCGGGGCCACGACTTCAGAGGCCCCGAGGAAGTGGCAGGGGGGAAAACAACACGAAGCAAGTCCACAGGACAGCCCAACCTCGGACTCACTCAAAGGCAGTCAGCCAGGTGGGCTCACAGCCCCCACCGCCTGTCTCTGTGCCCTGCCAGCAAAGGGCCCAGCTGAGAGAAAGCACCAAGAGTACGTTTCCCCCTTCACCTCAAGGAGAAACGAAGCAAAGGAAGGGGGGGGAGGAGGAGGGCAAGGAGGAAGGTGCAGGGGCACAGGGCACACTGTCTGCCGGCCCTGGGGCCCCTGGCATGGGTTTCTGAGGCTCCACGGCCAAGGCTGCTCTGCACACAGTTTGTGTGTTTTATGTGGTTTGCTAAGCCAGCAGGTGAGGCTGAGCGCGCAAGACTCTGACCTTGGCCTGGGTCAAGGAGCGTAGCTTCTCCTCGCAGGCCCTCTCAGCCGAGGCCAGGGCCTCCATGGCCTTCCAGTTCTTCTCTCGGAGGTCCTGGGAGGAGATGTGGGAAAGGTCAGTGGCCAGGTGGGGGCAGCCGCCGACACATCCCCCACAAGCTGCCTCAGCCAGGCTCAGCAGGGCGGGAGGACCGTCCCTGACCCCCACTTGGGAGCCCACAGGGAGCTGCGAAGGGACAAAATGCCCTTTGTCTTGGCCCATGTTGCGGGCCTCCCTGGGGCAGCCCGCTATGGATTGGCTGTGGTATGAGGGCGTGAGGAGGTGCGCATCCTTTCAGGGAGGTTCTAGTCTGAAGGAGACAGAAGAGAGGGTCAGCCTGGCTCCTCAGACAGAGGCTCCTGCCACCGCTGAGTGGCTCTGGCCATGCCAGGCCCAGGGAGGTGCAGGGGGGCGCTCCCCGAGGAAGAGCAGATGGGGCAGCCAGCAAGCCTGGGCTGTGTGAGGAGCAGTGAGGGGCAGCCCGGCGGGGAGGATGCAGCTAAGACCCCTCCGCACCCCTGCAGAGGAAAGGGGCTTTTCTATCCCCTTCTCCCGACACCAGCCTCCCCACTCCAAGGCAACCACGTGCCCCAGACCAGACCAAGCAGGACATCCCAACCCCATCAAGGGCTGGGAGGTGGGGCGGGGGAGGGGGCTCCACGCTTGGGCATAGGACCCAAGCCCACCCAGTGGGCGGCAGCCCTGAGAATGTGATGGACCCAAGGGGAAAGGAGGCCTCGCCAAGCCCCCGGAAGTCGGCAGGCTTCCAGCCACGAGTAGCACGATGGAATGTGAAGAGGTGGCCAACCCCCTTCCTGAGGGATAAGGGCTGCGGTTCACACAAGCCCAGCCTCACGCCCGCGCCCCTCAGCACTCACGTTGTTCTTCCCTTTCTGCTGCTCGACGGCCTCCTTGAGCTCAGTGGCCTCCTCCTCCAGGCACCGCACCTGGGACTCCAGCTCCTTGAGGCTGAAGGGTGAGAGGGACGGCACCGCTGGGCTCCCAGTGCCCACAGTGTCCCCAGGCCCTGTCTCTGCAGGGCCCCTTCTGCTGCTTGGACACCCACCCAGAGCCACTTGGCTGGGGTCAGTCCCCTCCCGCTGCCCCCAACCACCTCACAGGGCACAAGCTTTCAGCGGAGCTTTCAGCGGAGCCCAAGGAACCACCCCCACCCCATCCTCCCCACTCATCCCAACGGCCCGGGGGCCTGGCTGCGTGCAGCCCCAAAAGGCCACCAGAGTTCTGCCTGGTGACACAGGCTGCTGGGATGGCAGAGGTCAGAGCAAACGCAGTGGCCAGGGAAGGGATATACCCAGCCAGCTTTCTCTTCTAGTGAACTGAGCCCTGTCCCCTGGTACGCAGCTCCTGCTCGATGTGGTCCTGCTCTGTCCCCATAGAACATGTCAGCTGGCCCTCCAGAGACATGGGCGGGGCCTTCTCACAGGACTACTGAGCTGGAGACTCATGTGGCGCCCCCCCAGCCCCCAAGCAAGGCTCCGGACACCACTGTTCTCCACCAAATACAGCAGAACCATCCTTCGTCCAAAACCTAACTCTGCTGAGACCCAAAGGCTCCTCCCTCAGGTCTCTGCCCAGGCTCCGGGGAATCAGCCCCAGATGACCCCCAGACGCCATGGCACAGGTGAGATGTCAGTCCCATCTTTTCATGCTTCTCTCCACACTCAAGAGCCCAGTGGGCTTCGAGCACCCTCATCATCCAGAGAGTGAGAGGTTGATGCTGCTAGAGCTGGCCTAGCCATTCCGAGGAACAGGCTTCAAACAGGCACTTTCGTGTGTCAGGTTCTGCATTAAGTTTTAGGACAGGGAAGGTCTGAGGAACACATGAAATCTAAAGTCTAGAAGTGATTAACTTGGACTTGAAATCGGGAAGGAAGCCCCCACCCAAGGATGTGCCCACCAGAAGGGGCTGCTGCCAGCCTCAGGGGGCCGCTGCCAGCCCAATGAGGACATATTGACCCGTATTTGTTCTCACGGGCCACGGTCAAAAACGCTTTGAAAACCACCATTCTAACGCATCTTAGGGCTGAGCAATCTAAGTGCAGGCTGAGCACCCTGCCTGGGAGTGGCCTCCCAGCATGGCACTGCCTCGCCTCGTTACTCTAAACCGGCTTTCGGGAAGGCCTTCAAGTCAGTTGACTCCTTGGGTCTTGGTTTCAGGCCCAAGGAACCTCTGACCCCACCCTTAAAGCTGTGCTGGGAGCCCTCACAGCTTTTCCCTCAAGCCCCCTGCGTCATGTAAGCGCCTGCAGCAAACCACCCCACGAGCAAACCCAAAAGAACAAGCCCCCGAGGAGGAGGAGGCAGCTGGCAGGTGGCAAGGACACGCCGACGATCACCCCCTGGGTGGCCACTGCCCGAGTTCCGGAACACTGGGGTGGGATCACTCATCTCCACCCAGAACAGGATGGCCTGACCTAGACACAATTTTCTGACAAATTCAGAACACTTAAAAAACCAATTTCTGCTAAACACATCTGCACGCTGCAAAAAATTAGGATTAACCATATTTGCAATGTGACTTAAGCACCCTACACATTTGCTGTGTGCTCCCTGTGTGGTCCAAGAATCTGATCTTAAAATACAAAAGCAAAAAAAAACCCCAAAAACCCAAAAAAGCCTAATCAAACACAACCTCTCTGCTCCAACAAATAGCACGAGAAACGAAGTCCACCTGAGCTTTCTGCGAAGCAGCACACTGGGAAAGGGACATGGAGAGCTTGGTTCTGGGTCTTCCACAAGGCATTTTGGGCTCTCTGGCTTCCTTCCTCAGCCCCCAAACATGGAGCCTGAAGCTAAGAAAGAACCAGGGGCCAGGGCCTGAGGAGGCAAAGGGGAGGTGACTCACTGGCAGCCGCCCAGGGAACCTTGTCAGCTGACAGTCTGGGCCACCCTTCATGCCTCTCCGCCGGTGGCTACCCTGTGGAGCCCTGGCCATGGCAGCCAGGACCCAGCTCCCAAGCCTGTGGCCATCTGCCCAGGGATGCATGTTCCAGAGGTGACGGCCAGGGACTCAGAGGCCCCCAACTCAAGCCATTCCCCCCAGGTGTCGGCTCTAGCCTTAGCAACAGCAAACGAACAGTCCCCCAAGCACAGCCCGGTGTTGGGTCACTCACCAATGCCAAGAGAAAACAAGGTCTGTCAGCAGTGAAGTTACCTTGTGCACAATCCTGTGACTTAGCTCCCAACTGCACCGACATTGCAAATCTGGGCAGAAAGCCGAGTGACCCCTCTCCCCCAACCCGGGTTCTCCATCTGGGTGTATAACCCTCGCCTTGGAGACCCTCTGACCAGCTAGTCCTTCGTCCAAGACACAGATGGACGGACAGACGGGAGGAAGCAGAAGGTCTAGAACCCCCCCGGCTGAGGCACCTGCCACTCACACACAGATGAGTCTCGCTCCTCCAGAGGAGGCAAGGAGCTCTTTGCAAGGATGACCCTCTTTCTTGCCCAGGTCTGTTCCCTGTCCTCAGGGCCACTGGAGGGAGTGGAGAAAGGCAAGGGCCCCTATGGCGGCTTTGTCAGGGGTCTGTGCGCCCCATCAAAAGGCCTGACTGCCCCAGGCTGAGGCTGTGGCCCTCCGTTTCCACTTACCGGGCCTGGTGCTCCGCCTGGCTGGCCTGGAACGAGAGACAGAAAGCGCTGTAGTCACCGTGAGACCGGCCCCCCATGCCAACTAGTCAGGACAGGGCCCCATCCACTGTCAGCCCTCTCTACTCAGCAGGATGGACTGTGGCCTTCTCCCTCCCCTTCCACAGGCTGACCTGGGCGGCCTGGGTGTCCCGGGCCTGGCCCGCCTCCAGCAGGGCCTCAATGGACCGGATTCTCTCCGTGAGCTGCGAGTTCTCGGCCCTTGCCTCTTTGAGCTGCCCATGGAGACCGGTCAGCTCCTCGCACTTGCTCTTCACCTCCGCCTCGGAGGACTGCAGTTTGCTGTGCAGCTCTGAGGGAAAGGACAGCAAGGGTGGATAGGGGCAGGAAACACTAAGATGGACACCCCCACCATTTCTCCTCTGCACACAGCACCCAGGGTTCCCTCCCCTGCCCCCTCTGTGTGCCTAGGCTGCTAAGACACAGTTGTGACCATTGGGGCATCTTACTAGCTGATGGACAAAGTACCTCTCTAGGGACCTTTGCTCTCTAGGACACATGATGGACACAAAGGACAAAGCCTTTGCTCTCTAGGACACATGATGCCCTCAGATCATTCCTGGAAAAATGCTGGAAATCTAAAATGGATTCCAGCCGGAGTTGTTAAACATCTGTTCTCTGGGAGACTGGCTCGTACCAGCCGAGTTCTGCTTGGGCACCTGGAAGCCAGCACTCCCGCCAGCACCCCCAGTCTCCTAGTCCAGCTGCTCCACTTCCCCGTGCCCCCCACTTCTCACAGGCCAGCGAGGCCTGTGGCTTCCACATCCACCGCCTCCCAAATCCCTCCCTGGCTCACCAGCACCCCTGGGGCCGCCTGAGCCCAGCCTGTTGCCTTTGAACAGAATGACTGCAAAAGCTCCAGCCCTGGTCCCCTGGGCCACTCCTGCTCCTTTGGTCCATTCTCCACCCAGCGCCAAAGCATCCGGAAGTACAATGGGCTCATGCCATCTCCGTCCCAGACAGGGAGCTGAGTGCTCCCACCACACCACCCAGCACCCAAACTTCACGGGGAGGGGGGTGACCTGGGCCCTGCCCTCTGGCCCCACACTGGCCAACTGCCTTCTTGTTCCAGTCACGCCGACCTTATGCATCTGTTTCTTACACAGGCCAAGTTCAAGTTCATTCCCATTCTCAGGGGCCCTACGCTGGCCATTCTGCCTCTTCCTGGTCTTTATGAGACCAGCCCCTCCCTTCCCGTCACCTAGACTTGACTTGAACATTCCCTCTGCCTCGGACAGGCTTCCCTGATCACCCAATCTAAAGCCACACCTGGCCCATTCAGAGGTCAGCAAACTACCCCAAGGTCTACTCCTGGCCCACTCTCTGCTTTTGTAAATAAAGCTTTATTGGAACACAGCCAGGTCTGTCTGTTTATACCTTGTCTGGGGCTGCTTTTGCATTAGGGCAGCAGAGCTGAGCAATTGTGACAGATCCCATGCATGGCTCTTCAAAGAAATAGCACACCAACCCTGCTTTAAGTCACGTTGGCTATTCGAAGTCTGTAGAGCTCAGCGCTACGTGACTGGTCGATGCATGGCCATCTACCTGTGTCTGTCTGTCCTGCTAGAACGGGGCCCTGCTGCCTCTGCTTCACTCCTGGCCAAGCCCTGGATGCCCATGGCAGTGCTCACCCCATACTCATGAGCCATCACTGGCCCCCTCTGCTCTATTTCTCCAGGGGCCCTTGGCATCCCGCACTACGCCACGCTCTTCTGATGGCAAAGGTCACCTACAGGCCTAGGGAGACCACGGGCCCACCTTCGGAACCCGGCCTCTTGGGCTGAGTGAGCCAGCAAAGCCAGAAAGGTCCAAAAGGAGGCAGTCGAGAAGGTCGGCGAAGGCCTCAGGGTGCTGCAGCTCACCCAGAACCACAGCTCCAGGCTGGGCCCCGTGGCAAGGGAGGCTCCAGCTGGAGGCACCTTCCACACCTCAACTCCCCAGCCCAGCCCGCAAGCTCTGCCCCTCGCACCCAGCGCTCATAAGCTCCACCCTGGCACCCGGTCCTGGCGGCTCTGCCCTCCCCGCCCCTGCAAACCCTTGACCTGGCTGGGTGCTACCACCACCTCATGACTCCCTGAGCAGCAGAGTCAGGGATCCCATGCTGCCTCACTCACCAACAGGGCTGGCTCACTTTGGGGGTTCCAGCCTGGCAGTGGGGCCGGGGCGGTGAGCAGACCCACATCTGGCGCATGTCTACAGGCCCGCTAGGGGCCTCGGAACAAAGGGGCCGCCCTTACCGGCCATCCGCTGCTCCTGTTCCTGGGCCTTCTCGGCGTCCGCCCGCAGGCTGGCATGGCTTGTCTGGGAGCGGCACAGTTCCCGGCTGACCTCGTCCAGGCGCTTCTGCAGGGCCTCCTCACTCTCTTTGTGGGATGCCTGGGGACCGGGCAGACGGAAGAGGGCCGTGAGGAGGCCGGACAGAGGCTGGACCCTCAGCTGGCTCTGAGGCCAAGGACCACAGAGAGCTCTTCACATCCTGCCAACCCGCCCCAACAACCATTATAAAATGCGCCTGGATTTCTGATGTCGGCTCACCCACTGAGAATGCCAGGAGGGCCCCCCACCCCGGCACCTGAAGAGTAAATTCTCGGGGAGGGGCCCCAGGTGAAGAAGAGTGGTTGCAAACAAGAAAAAGCCCCATTTCGACGTCAGTGTGATACAGAAAGGCTTCCTGCAACCTAAACCTCCAGTCTAACTTGGAGATTTCCTATGTGGGCCCTTCCAAGGTCCACATCTGTTGAGCTCATTTTCTGGAAAAGCCCTATTCTAGGCATTGTGTGTGCATTGGTATGGTTAATCCCTAGCCGGCCCATGACGCAGGTACCATGGTCATGCCCGTGTTACAGATGGGGACACTGAGGCTCTGAAATCCCCAGCAGATACCAGGGGCCTCATGGACAACCCCAAGACCACAGAGAAGGCAGCCACACGCCCTGCCCTCTCTCACCACCTGTGGTCAGCCGCTCCCAGAATCTCTGGTGTCAGGGAGGAGATGGGAGTCTCTGTGGCCACAGGCTGCGGATGGGAGCCCAAGGCCTCGGAGGACAGGAGACGCTCAGCATCTGGGGCTTACTGGTGAAAGCCAGGCCGAGGCCTTGGTCCTTTAGAAATGGCACACGTTAATGGTGGCAAGCTAGGGGCCAGAGTGGAGGTTCCAGCCCCAGAAGCAGAACTATCCAGAAACCTTTAAAACATAATCACGGCCAGGCCCACCCCGGGGGTTCTGATCTCACTGGTAGGGGCAGACCTCCCTTACATGAAAATCAGCACACACCAAATTATCCATCTCCATTCCACCCAAACCATCCAAACCGTGTTCCCTTTTAGTACCTTGTACACACCCAAGCATCAGTCCTCACGTCTGTCGTGTTAGTACCTTCCACAAGACAGCCCCACTGTCCCACGTGCTGTGGCCCAACTTCTGTGACTGAGCTCAAGAAGGGCCCACAGGATTCCCTCCTCATCCCGAAAAGTTAAATGCACAGCAGACGTGACATCAAGGCTCCCCACACCCAGTCATCCTGCCCCCAAACTGGCCAGCTGGGGGATCCAGAAGTCATCAGGCCAACAAGCAGCAAAGCCCCTGGGCTGATGTTGCCCAGTGCACTTTGGGGACGGGGACCACCTTCCTCCCTCTGAGGGAGAACAGCCAATCTCCTGGGAAGACAAGAGCTTCCAGGCCACAGCCAGAGGCTGAGAAGGAAGAGTACATGCCCAGCCCCGAAGCCAGAGACGGCGGTACCACAGGTGGGGGCCAACAGCGCTGGGGCTAGACCCAAGGGTTCAAACCCCGCCTCCGCGTGAACTTGGGACCAGTTACTTAACTTCTCTGTGCCTCAGATTTCCTTACAGGTAACTACAGATAATAGCACCTACCTCATGGGGTTAGGATGCGAATTAGCCGAGTTAACGCTCGCGGAGCACTGAGGACAACGCTTACCACACTGAAAGCACCCATTCCTTGCAACCTAGCTCTCCCTGTTACTAGCGAGACCCAGGCTGAGCGTTCCTGCCCGAGCCATGCATGGGCCGCCCGCTGCCAAAATCCTGGCTGCCAGCGATGACCCAAAGTGGCTGAGCAAGCTCTGGTCTGTCACCACCCGGCACAGAGTGGGCGGAGTGCGCAGGGCGCCGAGGGGGCGGCTCCCTCACTCACCTGCAGCTGCAGGACCTGCTTCTCGAAGGCGGCCGTCTTGGTCTCCAGAGCCTTTCGCTGCTGCTCCTCCTGCCGTGCAGCCTCTGACTTCTCCACCAGCTCCTTGCTGACCTTGCTGAGCTCCTGCCGGAGCTTGGCCAACTCGGCGTTCTGCCTGCAAGACAGCCACCAGCCCCCAACTGCAGGGCAGAAGCAGCCTCGGGTCCGCTCCCGCCGGCCCCAAGAGCTGCCCCTGGGTGATGGGTGCCGGCGGGCGCGCCTTCCCTCCAGGGCACCTGCTCTTTCACGAGTGGTTGCCCAAGTCCTGAAGCCATTACCGAAGCCTCTTGTACTCTATAGTCGTGTTGAGTTCTGATGTGTGTTGGTGAAGACGTTCTCCAACCGGCACAGTGTGTGGACCATACAGAGCAAAGAGCAAAACGTGCACGACAATATTCCAAGGCAACCCCGCCCAGAAACAGCTGAAAATTCAGAGAAAGGGGGCAAGGCACCCCTTCTCCTCACTCCTGATCTAGGACCAAACAAGCTCCAGATGCAGGCTGACTGGCCACGGTACCCCTGCAGGGCGGGGAGGGGGCAGCCAGCCGGAACCCACGCGCCCCACTTCCCTCACCGACTAGACCACAGCTAGGCCCGCAGGCCACCGGAAGTGGGGAGCTGAGGCACTTGACCAAACAGACCCTTCAACACTGCGCAAAAGCTGGATCTCAGGACCCGTGACAAGTCCAGAAGTGAAGGAAGGAGACTTGATTAAAAGAAGAAGAAAGGCAGCTCCAGACCTGCCTTCCCCAGTGTGAGGAGGCCTCCTTCACTAGGACACAAGACACCTCTTCAAGGCAGGATCGACTGTCCAGCCAAGGGCCAGTACCAGGCCAGACAAAGGGGACAGACAAGACTGCCCACCACCCTGCAAGGTGGCAGCAGACCAGGTGGAGGCAAGAAGCCCGGCCAGGAGCAGCTGTGCTCTGCTGGTCAATGCATAGGTGGCTCCCACCTCTCTGCATCTGGCTTTTCCCAGCTGCACCAGGGTGGCCATCCCAAAGCCCTCTGCAGGGCCATCGGCTCACGCTCTAGAAGGCCAAGATTCAAGATGGGAGGGCTTGCAGGAAAGGCTGGACTCCAGCACCCGGGGGCCGGAGGTAGGAGGCTCGGTGGGCGGCCCTTTGGGACTGCTCTGGAGCTCTGGGCAGGGCCCGGGGCCACCGGCCACACACAGGGCAGAGCTTCCACGAATGAGTCAGTGGCTGCCACCTCAGAGTGACAGGTCTACAGGCTCCTAGCTTTCTCAGGAGGCTGCAGTGGATTCTACGTGACAGGGGATGCCAGAGCGTCCCTCCCTCCCCACATTCACCTTCTGCTTGTAGCTGCTAAGGAAACCACAGCCACCCCCCCACCAACCAACCCCCAGCCTGCTGACAGGCCAGGCCGGAGACAAAGATGTGCACGCACACACAACCAGAGGGGACCTCCAGACAGAAGGGACCGGCCTGGGGAAGGAGGCCTTTAGATCAGAATCTGCCCCCCGCCCAGCTCCCGGCAAAACCAGACACACGGACACAGACTCCCCTCCCCGGTCCAGCTCCTGGGCCAACAGTGTCCCCACCTGACTTGCAGCTAAAGGACAGAGGACACCAATGCCCTCTGTCTTTGCCAGCGCCCCTCTCGGCAACCGGGAATGCTCTGGGGATGACACAGAACCCCAGAAAGTCCCTTTGGGAGACTTCAGGTCAAGAGAAGGTAAGAAAGTGTGACTCAAAAGAAAACGCAGTGGGGCTTCTTCTGGGCCAGCCTGTTGAGACTGCAATGCTCAAATCAGAAGTCTGAGCCACGCTGCCCTTCATTCGGTGAGGTCACTGCTGCCCTGGGGGGTCAGCTGGCTCACCGGACCCCTGGAACTTGAGCTCCTGACAGGCAAGGCTGAGAGCAAGAGCCCCACTAAGCCAGCCGGGCCGCAGGCTGTGGAGGTATTTACTCCTTACTACCAGTGCGGCAGAGGCAAATGTCCCTTCCTGCACAGGAGCCCCCATCTCCAGTGGAGAATCCAGGGGCTCAGGCCTACAGAGGGTCCCCATATCCCCACCAAACTCTGATCCTGGACACTCTGCTAGCCCCTGATACTCTGGGCCAGCATCAGAAGTTTTGAAAAGCCTCCTATCAGGATGTTGTGAAGACGGACATGAAAGAAATATCTGCTCCCTGGGAAGTCCAGATGCCGGCACCGGCCAGGACCCGAGAGGCCCCTGATCACATGGACACTGGGCCCGGGCAGGCTGGGGCTCGCCAACTCTCCCTGGGGCCTTGACCACGTGTGAGGATGCCGGCCATGCACCGGAAGGCTCGGCCACTCAGAACCAGACAGGGGGATGGAGAGTCAGGCCAGAGACCTCAACGGGGTAGGTGTGCAAGGGCACCGCCAGCCCCATGTGCTCACGTGGGGGGCCCATGCAAGGCTGCCACACCAGCCCCACATCCAGTAAGAACCTAGAGTGCACCTGCACAGCCTTGAGGGAGGCTTGGGGACCCCTCCCCAGCTCCAGAGCCCCAGACACGGGCCGTCGTGCTATCTGAAGGGGGTGCTGAGCTTACTTGCTCTCCACCTGGCTCGTGGCCTGGTTCAAGGCATCCCTCAGGATGGAGTTCTCCTGCTGCAGTCGGGCCAGCTGCGTGTTGGGGCCGTTCTCCAGCTGCTCCTGAAGAGTCCGGATCTGGAAGTCAGTGAAGGGGCATCAGAGACAGCTGGCTTCTGGAACCAGGCCAGTGAGGTCCCAGCCCACAGACAAATGCACCGAGGGCACTACCTTCTCCACACCAGAGGTGAGGAGGACCCCTTAAAACTGCCCAGTGCCTACTGGGGTATTTACCCCAAAGATACAAAAGTAGGGATCTGAAAGGGTATGTGCACCCCAATGTTTATAGCAGCAATGTCCACAATAGCCAAACTGTGGAAAGAGCCAAGATGTCCATCGACAAATGAATGGATAAAGAAGATGTGGTCTATATATACAATGGAATATTATGCAGCCATCAAAAGGAATGAGATCTTGCCATTTGCAACGACGTGGATAGAACTGGAGGGTATTATGTTGAGCGAAATAAGTCAAACAGAGAAAGACATGTATCATATGACCTCACTGATACGAGGAATTCTTAATCTCAGGAAACAAACTGAGGGTTGCTGGAGTGGGGGGTGGGGTGGGAGGGATGGGGTGACTGGGTGATAGACACTGGGGAGGGTATGTGCTCTGGTAAGCGCTGTGAATTGTGCAAGACTGTTGAATCTCAGAGCTCTACCTCTGAAACAAATAATGCAATATATGTTAAGAAAAAAAAAAAAAGAAGAAGGTAGCGGGAGGGGAAGAATGAAGCGGGGGAAATCGGAGGGGTAGACGAACCATGAGAGACGATGGACTCTGAAAAACAAACAGGGTTCTAGAGGGGAGGGGGGTGGGAGGATGGGTTAGCCTGGTGGTGGGTATTGAGGAGGGCGCGTTCTGCATGGAGCACTGGGTGTTATGCACAAACAATGAATCATGGAACACTACATCTAAAACTAATGATGCAATGTATGGGGATAATATGAGAATAAAAAAATTAAAAAAAAAAAAAACTGCCCAGTGCCAGCGTCCGAGGCGGGGGGACCCCCAGCACGCGTCTCCTCTCTCCCCTCCGCCTCCCTGTTGACAGCCTCCAGGCAGCAAGCACTCAGCCCGAGCCGCAGGCCCGCTCCGTGCTCACTGCCTCTGATGAAGCTGTGTTAAGTGCTCTGACACCACGCCACAGCCTATGGTGGACCCGAGGGAGCCTCATTTCCTGCCCTCTGAAGACCGCTCCCCCCCCGCCCCCCCCAGCATCCTCCAGCGCCCACTGACCGGGCCCCCCAGCTGAGGCCCACCTTGCCCTGCAGCTGCTGCACCTCCTTCACGTGCTCCCGGTAGCTGGCCTGCATGCGCGCCTGCACGGCTGTGATCTCCTGCTCCCGGGCCACGAGCTGCTTCTTCACCTTGGCCTCCCCGGCCGCTGCCTTAGCCTTCTCCGCGGCCAGCTCCTAGGAGAGCGCGGAGGGCAGAGAGGCGGTTAGGCGAGCGAGGGCGGGAGCCTGTCCGGCGGGACCAACGTCCTCACAGCCCACACATCACCTCATCACCTGGGGCTGGCCTCCCTCCTGAGTTCCCAGACACAGCAAGCCGACCACCACAGAGAACCAGCAGGAGACAACGAGGGGTCCCCGGAAAACCCTGCTGGCCTCACCGGTTGGAGGCTCGATGTCAGGCTTTGGCCACATGAAGGCAGTGGACCCAGAAAGCTGTGTAAACACGCCACATGGTCTTGTGCTCTCCTGGACTACTGGTTCAGCCCTGCTGGGGTGACGGCACCCTGGCTAGGCTGGGTCCCAGACATCCGGGCCCCGGAACGGCCTACTCGAGGGCTTGTATCAGGACCGAAGAGGCAGTGAGCCTTGATGCTGGGGCGGGGAAAGAGACAATGCCCGTCCCACCATGACTAGGAGGTTGGCCCCACTCCTGGAGGGCCTGGGTCTCCAGTGCAGCTGCTCGGTCCTTCCACCCAGCCTAGGGAGCACCTGCTCTGCTCAGCATCAGATGCCCATGATGAGCACAGGATGCTGGGCCTGAGGACCCAAAGCCTCAGGCAGAGGCAGAGCACAGGGCGGGAAGGGCTGGTCAAGGGAGAGGGGCTGGTTGGAGTCTATGTCATTCCTGAAAGAATGGCAATGGCCGGAAGCCATGGAAAGCAGAGTGACAACTGAAGAAAGGCCCTTGGGGCTGGGGGTGCTCCCCGTCCAGTGGGCCTCCAGCCAGGCTAACAACTACTTGGTGTGGGCCCAACTAGCCTGGGTAACCACGGTGACCAAGCATCTCACAGACTCCAGGCCCTGTCCCATCCCTATCCCAGGCAGGAGACCAGAGAAGTGGGAAATACTCTTGCTCTCCAGGCCAGGGCTGCCAGGGAGACCCATCCCCAAGGGCCAGAGTGTCCCCCGGGGCTGGGACAGGAGCAAATCAGAGGCTAGGGGAGGAGCTAGGCAGATGGGGTGGCCGCTGGGCGCCAGAGCTGCTATGGGTGCCTGGCCTTCCCTGAGACCATCTGGGACCCCATGGCCTCACCATTCACACAATCATCTTCCTGGCCCTGGCCAGGGGGCGAGCCCACAGGAGCATGAGGTCCACGCCAAGGGACACTTCATTGATTATCTACCGGAACGGGAGAGGTGGCCACCACTGTGCATCCACTCTGACACAAGCGGGTGTCTCACTCCTTTCTCTCAGTAAGATGGGGGTCATTTTACTGAGCCCATTTTACAGCTGACCTCACGGATCCCTGGGGGAGATACGTCACCCAGGGCTGGGAAGGCTTCCTCTGAGCTGTGTGCTGGCCCTGGACCTCGGTGACCACTCACTAACAAGCAGCCTGCGAGGCCGAGCCAGGCAAGGTGGCCAGGATCACAGGGGACAGATACAATGACACATGCTTGCGGTGATGACCTCCAGAATCTGGGAGAAGAAAACAGGGCTCTGGAAGGCTTCCCAAGGGAGGGAGGCCAAAGGAGTCTTCAAGGATAAGGAGAAAATTTCCAACCAGCTATGCAGTGAAAGGCCTCTGAGGCTAAGGAAGGGACAGGAGGAGAGGCCCAGGGGCGGCAACGAAAGGCCACGTGTTGGGGGAGCGGATGGAGCGGGCGCTCAGGGGTGCAAGCTCTGGTCTGAGGATTAGGAGCCACTGACAGAGCTTAAAGAGGGCCTCACGGGACCACGTCAGCAATCAGGAGCCCAAAAGGGCCTCCTGGGGCTGCAGGGAGGAGGGTATGGCCAGGGGAAGGGGGCCTGGCTGGACACCTCAGAGCAGGATGGGTAATGAGCACCAAGGGGGTGTCCCCACATGTCTCACAGAGCCCTGCAGCTTGTAGACTGGGAGCTACTCTATCAGGTGGGCTGCCACTGTGGTTTTGGAAATCTTGTCAAGCAGCCACCACCGAGAGAGAGAGCAGTAAATGTCCAGCATGAGGGGCAGCATCTAAGGGCTCTCCTGTGGGGTACACTCCCGCCTTGCACCCGCTGCCCTGCCCTCAGTGGCTGGAGACCCCAGGAATGGAGAAGAAACAGGCCACTGTGACTGTCAGAGGCTGCACCCACTCATGCATCACACCTCCAGCTCAGCCTAAATTCAAGGGGGCAGGCACAAGGAACTAGCCAGACAGCCACACGGCCGAGCAGCTGTGGGAATGCTCGCTCCTGTTCTCACTTGACCTTTATTTGCGGGGGGAGGTCAACAAATTTCACAGGGATTTCTCAGTTTGTCCAGAAAGAGGATACAGAAGGAAGGCCCCCCAAAACCAGACTTAACCACTGGTGTGCTGCCCAGCTGGCCCTCTTTCATGGCACATCCGCTCTAGCCCATGGCGCACCACCAGCCAAGTGGGGGAGGCTGCACAGCCAGCTCCTGGCAGCAGGGCGAGTGGCTCCAACGAGCCAAGAAGGGCTCACATGAAGGCTGCATGCGGAGAGTCTTGACAGAGATGATGGGGTCCACCGGGCAGAAGCCTACTAAGCTCTAAGGAAGGCCAAAGAGACCTGCCTTTTTCTTTTCTTCTCCTGGGTGGAGCATTAACCAAGAGTAACCACCCAGAGGTTCATCTTCTGCTCTTGCCATCCCCACTGCACAAACTTCACGTCCCTCCAACTGGGGTCAGAAACTCAGGCTGCCTTGTTTCCAACTATTCTCGAACAAGCAGATGGAGGGGCCCTGAGGAAGGCCAGACCGCGTGGGACATCACCAGTCCTAGGCCATCTCCCCGGGCCTGCCGCCCAGACAGAAGAGGCAGGTAAGCGGCGGGAGGGTGAGAGCAAACCACAGAATTTTACTGAAAAAGACAGCTTTCGAACTGGGTGTAACCAGCCCCGTAGGGCTCTCAAGAGAGAGGCATGGGACAAAGCCCAGTGAGTTCTGACAGGGGTGGCCGGGGGTGAGGGGAGTGGCCCCTTGTGTCATGTGTCCTGACACATCGTGAATGACACCCCCAGCCCTCGGTGGCAGCACGGACCCATGACTATCATTCAGGAAGTACAAGTGTTACCTGGGTGGCAAGCCGTCAGCTGATGCTAAGGAGCCAACCCCTTCCACGCAGGTCTGCTCCGCAGACAGCAGAAAAGGGGAGGAGAGCAGCTCCTTCACTCCCCTCCCCACAAGTTTTTGCTCCAATTTTCAACAAAACCACCTTGGATCCACTGGGCCCAACCTCCTTTCAGGGTGCATACCCTAAAAAGATAGCCTGTCACAAACTGAGGGCCCTAAGCCCCGACTTAACATCCATGCGTTCTTAGACACGTGGTCATGGGGGGGCCGCCACCCCACAGCTAGCCAAGGGCCACCACAGGCGATCCGGCCGCAGGTTGTCAGGCTCCCAGCCAGCCACAGACACCCCAGTGCGGGGGGGCAGTCACAAGCCGGCAGGCCCGAGCCAGGCTCCAAGGCGGGAAGGCTGCCCCCGACGATGCGGGGGCAGCACTGGCCACGGCCCAGGGGTGCTCGGGACAGGGCGCGCACGCTGCTGTACCTTGTTGAGCTCCCTCAGTTTGCCCTTGGCGACAGCCGCGTCCTCCTGCTCTGTGGCCAGCAGCTTCTCCTTCTCTTCCAGCTGGCGCTTCAGAATTGCCACGGGGTCGCCCTTCTGAGTGGCCTACAAGTGCCCACAGAGCAGTGTTAACAGAGGGGCTGCGTCCCCCCGCCCCAGCAATCAGACCAGGACCCAGGACAAGAGACAGCAGGGCCCTGATCAAGCGGGATGGGGCTTCTAGATGAGCCGGTTCTATCCCGACTCCACTCACTTCTGGGAAAGGCACCCCGACCTCAGCCACCCGGGCTGCCAGGCCTCTAGGCCCACTGTACGTAGGAGCTGTTTAGACCAAAAGCTTCAGTTCTCTGGGCTAGTTTTTAGGGGCATGGTGTTTCCCATTAACTGGGGCCAATGGTGGCCAGGGCCTCTTCCTACCCCACCGAGGGGCAATGAGTCATCGCTTCCGGTGCCCACCCCTTAGCTGCTGTGTGAAGCCTGCAGGCTGCTAGCTGAAGTGTGGAGACCTTGGGAGGGGAGGTCTACTCTGGGGATAGTGGCCTGAGGTGAGTCCGGGCCTGTCTCCTTGGAGGAGTGGTCCTCCTGACCTCCAGTCACTCACACTCCAGGAGACACCCTTCCCTCCCCCAAGCCCACTGAGGAAGGAGCTCCCCTGTGACTGCACGACGTGTCCACCTCAGCGAGGGCCAGGAAGGGAGTAAGCCCCACTGGCCTCAGGGCAGGGGTCACTGGCCTGGCTCTCAGGACACCCCCCAACATCAGTAACCACTAGGGTGCCACAAAATTCTCTAGCACAATTACCTACAGTTCCGACTCTGGAATAAGGAACAAGCACGTGCCACGCAGCACCTCCCGGGGGCAGCTCACTCGCCACCACCACCACAGGGCAGGTGCGAGCCTCTGAGCTGGCCCCCAGTGGCAGTGGGACAGCAGAGGAAGGTGCTTCCAAGACCGTCACAGGGCCCCCCCCCCCACCACGCAGTGTGTCCCTACACCTTCTGTCCTGCACCCGAGCCCCGGCCACAAGCCAGCTGGGCCGCAGCTCCCGTGTTCCCCCTCAGGCGCGTGTAACACAGAGCCTGGCCCTGGCCTGTCACGGCCTTCCTGTCTCTGTGGCTGGGCTGGGGCAGAAGCCGAAGTGAACTTGGGGTGAGTCATGCAGCCTGTGTCTGAATAGGGGTGGCAGGGTTCTGCCGAGAGGCAAGCGGAGGCTATTTTATGACCTCTGTGCAGCTTGGCAAGCCGCTTGCGGCCAGCCCAATGGGATCATTCAGGGGAGGCTGGGGCCCCAGGACCAGGCGAGTACTGCAACTCGCCAGCTCTAAGGGGAGAGCAGGGAGGGTGGGGCCACCTTATGCCAGGTGTCCTGAATGACGCCAGCTTTCTCGGACAGGATCTCGATGAGCCGCTGGGCCTCCCCCTCGTTGAACACCATGCTTCCAACCGTGGAGACCAGCGTCTTGTAGGGGAGGTAGAGAGGGCTGTCGGAGTCCGGGGGCCCTGCGCAGTGAGAGAGAAGGAGCAGGGACTTACCCTCAGACCCAGCAACCAAGCCGGTTCTGCCTCAAAGCAGCAGGGCCAGGCAGAGCCAAGGGCTGTCCAGCTGCCTGGGGTTGTGCCGGCTGAGTGCAGAGCCTGCCTGGGTACCCCAAGCTCTTTCGGAGTGTTGAGAAATGGACCAGACTACGGGTCCCTGCACCGTCCTCTCAACTGCCCAAAGAGAGCAGAGGGGGAGAGGTCCCTGAGGAAAGAAAGGCTGTTTTCCTGGATTGGGGGAGATGCCCCCTCCTATGTTATCATCAAAATGAGCAGAATTAAGCATACTTTCCCCACAGCTACTTTTTTCCTTCCTTCTTTTTCCAGCAAACTGCTTGGTCCGGTTCTCGCCCTGCACGGCCCAGCAAGGTTAAGCCCCCTGCCATGACCGAGTCCCATAGCCCCAGCCCCTCATGCACACAGACCCCAGAGCCATAAGAGAGTCATGAGAGGAGGACAGAAAGCAAAGGCTCGTGTCTCTCAGGCTGCATCTCTGTGGTCCAGGGGAGAAGGAGGTTCTTCCCAGTCACCTGGGTTCAAACACTATTTCCGGCTTTATGAAGCCTAAGGCCGGTTTTAGGAGAGGGGAGGCTGGGCTTGGTTCTTTCCATAACAGGCCTGCCCGCTTGTCAGTCCATAAGTGACCTTCTGGAGGCCGACAGCCACCTGTCACTTCTGCAGTGCTCCTGGTGTCCCCCACCACACACCACACATACACACACACACACTTACACACACACACATTCACACTGCAGGCTCTCAGGCAGCCTTGAAGACAGGACAGGGTGAACTGAGGTGCCCCACCTGGCAGCACCCCCCCCGAAATGCCGGGATCTGCCCCACAGCCCACTGACTGGGGAGCCACAGAGGAGTGACATAAGGGAAACAGGCCGTCCTGCTGAGGCACCTTCGGCTAAGCCCACCTCACTGAGGACAATGAATGGGGAAGGTTTCCATGGCAACCCTAAATTCTCTGGCCTGTCACAATATTTTCAGTGACTAGTCACAATATTTTCATCGCAAGTCAAAGCAGTCAGCATGATACCTTAACGGGGGGGAATGTGGGGTGTGGGCGAGCTGGTTGCTATGAGCACCTTCGTCGTAGAATTTCTTACCCCGGTGAAGCTGGAAAGAGTAAAAATAACCAGGCTGAGAGACCTAAGCACTCAAGGGTGTCACGAAAATGAAGCGGGGGTGAGGTGCATGCTCCCTTCAGCCTTTCTCCTTTTCACTGAGATATGTATATAATATAAAATAATCTTAGTGGTAAACTTATACACACTAGAAAAAACATTCTGACTAGAGCCGAGCCAAAAACAAAGCAAAAGCTCCCCTCGAGTTCACTATTGGAAGAAAACCCCACCGTTAGCATTTTGGTTTACAGGCGCCCCTGCTTTTCCCCCTCAGCCTGTAGACAGAGGCTTACTGCCCAGGTTTTCCAGAAGAGGGAAGTCCACTCTTTCAAAGACACAGCTGGAGTCAGATGGGGCAGGACAGCCCCTCTGAGGCTGACCCCTGCACAGTATCCCTTCCTGACTCAGGAAAGGTCTACTCCTGCGCTGTCCCAACATGCCGGCCGCCAGCCACGCGGGGCTCCTGGGAACTTGAAATGTGGCTGGCGTGAACCTAGGTGTGCTACAAAGTACCAGTACACCCCAGGTTTTGAAGACTTGGTATGAAAAAAAAAAAAAGTAAAATATCTGTAATAATTTTCTGTATTGACTGCATGTTGAAATGATAGTACTTGGAGTAAACTGGGTTAAATAAAATATATCACAAATTAATTCTCTTTGCTTCGTGTTTGCCTTTTATCATGTGGCTACTAGGAAAGTCTGAATTACATACAGAGCTCACACGTGCAGCTCACACTGTCTTTTCTAGTGGACAGGCTGGGCTATTCCTTTCCAGCCCTGGGACCCCTCTCCCCAGGCATGCCCTGCTAAAGCCATGGTGGCCCCTGTCCCTACAGAGGCCTCAGACTGACCAGGGGCTCCTCAGGGGGCAGCCTCCTGAGCGAGGTGGCCTTGGACATGTTCCTTCACCTCTAGGGGATGGCTTCCATGGGGTCTGGGCCAGAACTCTCAGAGGTGCGGACTTGCCAGGGAGAGCCAGAAACGAGATTTTTATGTGTCATCTCCTGACCTTTAGTGCTGACAGCTACCTCAATGAAAAATAAATAAATCAAACCACTGTGGGGTTGGAACACATCCGTGGGCCAGGTCCGGCCTGCAGGTCACCTCTGCCCTTGGACAATGGGACACCATGGTCAGAGCAAGGCCCCTGAGCCAGGTGGCCTGGGCTCAAATTACAGCTCAACTCCTGTCTGCCTGTGCGTCCTCGGGCAAGTTGCTTCACCTCCCTTAGCCTCAGTTTCCTCATCTGCGAAATGGGGGTAAAAATCAGTCTTTCCCCTCTCACAGCCTCACTGCAAAGATTAAATCCCAACATGTTTGGAACGATGCCTGGCATAAAAAGCACTGCAGAATCAACCAGCGGGCCACCTTCAAGCCCCAGTCACAGGAGGGCCCCAGACCCTGACCCCACCCGGCCCCCGAAACAGACAACACACAAAGGGAGGGGCTTGGGGGGCTAAAGCGACTCTGCCCTTTCTCCGACTCCCACAGGGGACAGAGAAGTCATGCAAAGGTGGTGCCCAGGAGCCGGCCCCGCAGATACAGCGGCACAGCCCACAGGCCCTGTGGCTCCTGCCTTGGGTGGGTGGGGAGCATGGGTGCATGGCTCCGTCTGCACCCTCTCGTGAGGCTAAAGGGGCCTTATGTAAAGGAAGGAGCCCTCTGCCTCTCTGGGCCCCGGCCAAGGAGCACACAGCACGGGATAATGTACGTCACACCTCAAATTCCAAAATGAGGCGCCCTTCTGTGACCCTGCTGGGAACTTTAGTCACCTAAAATTAAACTTGTCTTGCAAACAGGTACTTAGGAGTCTCTTCCTCACTGTCAACTACGCGGTCCTCTAGGGAGAGTTTTCACGTAACTACCAGGATCCCCAGCGGCCAGGTGTCAGTGCTAGGGACCCTACGGGGCTCCAAAGCTGGGTACTGTGTCGGCAGCAGCTCCTCCGGCGTCCAGTTACTGGAACACTCCCACACGGCTCACGTCTAGCCACGTCAGCCAACAGGGTGGCACCAACAGCTGCCCGTCCGTGAGGGGATTATGGCCCAGGCCCGGCGACAGCCCATCACTAGGCTCCAGCAAAACGCCAGTGGCTGGCACAGGTTGCCCCAGGGCGGGCGGGTCCCAACGGTCTCCATCCACAAAGTATGCTCCTACTGTGTACCGGCAGTCAGCAAACTGCTGGGCCTGGAAAGGTAAGTCCGAGGTGGAAGTGCCAGCTAAGAGGCAGACGAGACACAGGACGCGTGGCAACCACACAGCAGATCCACACAAAGGGAATGTGGGGTGGGCGTGCGGCCAAGGATGCAACCGCGGCAGCGGTGCCGGGAGAGATTTCAAAGCAGGATGCTTTAGCCAAGCACTGCTGCGTACGGAGAAGGCGAGGGCTGGTGCAAGGTGGGGGCAGCAAGGACAGGCAGCCTGGC
Organism: Neomonachus schauinslandi; assembly: GCF_002201575.2. NCBI lineage: Eukaryota > Metazoa > Chordata > Mammalia > Carnivora > Phocidae > Neomonachus > Neomonachus schauinslandi. Next base: position 95,515,334 of record NC_058412.1, on the reverse strand, counting down.
TTGGAAGGAGAAGTGAGACTGCAGTGGGTCCACGTCTTCACGGGCCCCAAGGATCTGGATTCTATCTCATAGGCAACACCAGTAGGGAGAAAGGTGTGCGACTGGGAAATGTTATTTCAGGACACCTGGGGAACAAGGCTGGAGGCAGGAGCAGAGGAGGGAAGAGCCCAGGGCTGAGGGCCAGGCCCAAGGGCGCTGAGGAAGCTGAGCTGGGGGGGCAGAGGCCCAGGTGTCAATCCAGGGCCTCTGCCAGTGGAACCTGCCACGGGGGTGAGGTCTGGGGGGCTGGGGGAGAACTCCAGTGGCAGAAACACTCGTTTGTTCAGGGGACATCCAGACCAGTGCTGCAGGCCTGTCTCAGACTCACAGATGCAGGCCAAACAGCTGCTGCGCCAGACGCAGCATGAGTGCCACCCCAACAGCGTAGGCCAGGTTCCCCCGCGCCTCCCACAGCAGGAAGCCAGACCCCAATGTCGGGGAGACGTCCATGCCCTGACATCCTCAATCACCTAAGCCAAACTTGGGTCCAAGGCCCCAGGAAGGGCTCCCCTGCACCTCTGTGAAGCCCACCACTGCACAAGCAACCATCCGACTTAGAGATGAAGGCGAGCCCAACTCCTGCCGGCCCCAAATACAGACGGCACCCCCCTCCCACACCACAGAGAAGCCGGCAGGCACACCTGTCTCTAGAGATGTGGGACCAGCCAGTATGCCTGCCGGTCTCCCCACTAGCTTCACACTGGGGGACGGAGGCTGCAAGGGTCCTCCTGAGTTTGCGGGAAAGCAGCCCTCACAGGGCCCCGGATGGAAGATCCACTGAATGCATCGGAGGCGGCGGCAGCGGCCCCCGGGGCAGCACGCACGCACGCACGCAGCCGGCTCTAAGCCCAGCTCGGGCTGCAAAGCCCGCCACTGCCCAGGGGCTGCCCTGCCTTCCCAATCCCATAGAGGCCCCAGAGGAGCAGCCACACTGGACCCTCGACTACCACAGACACTAACATCTGGCGCTTAACCTGCATGGACCAAGGATAAAGAATGTTAAGAGCAGCCCGGTTTGGGGCCTTTGAATCCGGCCTTTTCCTTTGGAGAAAAAAGTAATCTGTTAGCAAATCTGGGAGGCTGTGCATTTAATAAGGTTTCATGGAATTTAAAAATCCCATAGATGAAATGACTTTTTCTCATTATACTTTTTCCCCCAAATTTCAACAAAATCAAGTTTACATCTGGGAAAAAAAAAAAAAAGAAAAACATCACAGTATTTCTTAAAGAAAGACAAGCCCTGTAGGACCTCTGGGCAAGGTCCTTCCATGGGCTTCCTCAGTCGCGAAGCTGGTCCAAGGACGACACGCCTTACTTAAATGACAATCGAGATTTTAGCTCATGCCTGCAGAAAAGACAAGATCTGTGCACCTGTGGGCTTCCTGACCACAGCTACATCAGGGCAGCCATGGGAGCCCCAGCGCCGCCATGTTTTAAGATGACTGAATGGAGAGTTCTGGAAGAATGTCATCCAGCAGCTTCTCTAAGACATGGCAGTGCCATACTGATTCAGCTCCTTCCCTAAGGGATGCTTTTGTTCTTTCAAAAAAGAAAAGTTGGGTTTGAAGAACTGACACAGAACGTGAACAAAAGCTCAAAAGCCCTACAGAGATTTCAGAGCTTCAAACCCTGAAAAACCAAGTTCGAAAGAAAAGAGTATCAAACCTAATCTCAATACACACCTGTCTGTACCTCAGCCCTAAGGGGCTGAAGGAAGAGTGGCTGCTGAGGTGGGCTGGGCCTGGCCTGAGAGGGGCCTCAAACGGAGGGACCGAGGCTGGAGGCTGTCCCAGCCACCATCTGCTGTCCATGTGACTTCTGGGAAGTCTCAAAAGAGAGCTGAACTTTGGTTTCTGCTTTTGGAAAAGCAGGTAAACCTACAAATCACCACCATGTACACAACAGACTTCCTGTAAGAGGGACGCGGCTTTTCCTAATAAACACCACACATGAGAATGAACCAGCGGAGGCCTGCAAACGGGGTTGCACACACTCAGGAGCTTCACAGACCTATAGGGGGATAAATGCATCTAAAGGAGCTTCATAAACCACGTGCCTAACCAAACATCTGGTTGAGAACAATAGTGTCACATTCCTGGTGGTAACCCAGCAAACACATAGCGCAAGAAGGTCGCTGTGGGAGGTGCTGGGGGGGGAATGGGATTGTACGAAGGAAGGGGTGTGACTCCTATCAAGTCACATGGTTTAAGATTAGGGCCCCTGCAAAGCTACAGACCCCTTCAGCAAAGTTCCCCTAGTAGGTCTAAAAATTCTTCCCTATCTCCCCTGACCCCTGGTTGACCCCTGCTTCGTTAGATTAAAGAACATGATTCTATTTGTGCATTTTTGCCTGCTCTGGCAGAAGGAGTGGCCTGGGGGTGGGGGGGGGGGCTTGCACCATATGGAGCTGAGTGGCCCCCCAAGACCTTGCCAGGTTCACAGATGTGGGAGCCACTAACTTTCCATCTCAGCTCGGTTCATGACCACACAGTGGGCACCCAGGGGCTAGGATGTGCCTGAGAAGAACTAGCCACTTTCCTCCCTCGACCTGGTCCCCTGAAGGAGCAGGCACTCCTTTCTGCCGCTCGGAAGACACTCAGGGGACTTATGGTCAGGGCTGGGCTGCCTCACAGTGCCTGAAAGGTGAGGAGTTCCACTTCAGTACAATGAGTTCCTGTTTATTTGATTCACAAATAATGGAGCTTTTTTTTCTTTTCCATCTAAAAAATAATGCAGGTTATGGAAAAACTGGAAAATGCAGAAGGGCAAAGGAAAGATACTAAAATTTACCCACAGTCCTGTCCCCCAAGAGGGCCTTTCTCCCACACAAACTTGTGTGTGTGTGTGAGTAACAAGGTCATCGTGAGATCTCAACATGAGAGCATGTTCTACCTTCTGCAGGCTGGCTGGGATCCCCTGGGCCCTGACTGGATGGCCTTCTGAGCCCCAGCAAACAGGCCACAGATGGGGAAGGGGGCCCAGGGTGAAGCCAGTGCAGGAGGGAAGGACCCCACTCAGCGGCAACAGTGCGCATGCCAAACTCCAGCAGAAGCAGGACGGTCTGGAGCGTGTGCAGGTGGGCATCCCATGTTCCCCAAGTCTGTCCTTGGTTTATGTGGGGGCCAGGCCTATACAAATCTGGACTGTACGAATCTGGACTCCCTTCCAGGTGCTGGGATGAAAGGGCTCACCTAAAAGGGTCACCTCACCCTCCCATTAGCACCCGTGCAGCCCAGGGCAGGCGGGCTGGCAGAAGTAACGCCAGCAAAGATGGAGCCTGAGGGCAAAAATAGATCTTCAAGATTTTCAAGAAACTACCACCATGTACACAACACACTTCCTGTAAGAGGGACGCGGCTTTTCCTAATAAACACCACGCATGAGAATGAACCAGCGGAGGCCTGCAAGCGGGGTTGCACACACTCAGGAGCTTTAGTTCCGGGGAAATATCCACTTCTCTGTGGTTCCCTGAGTTTCCTCTTCTGCAAACAATAAGAAAGGAATCCGTGCCTTCTGTTTCATAAGCAAGTGCCTTCTCCTTATTGTACACCTGGGTTTCTAATGCTCCCCTGAAGTGATCACCATTCCTACAGCACCATGGGAGTAGTAAAGTCAGGTGCAAGGCTCTGGAAAACACACATGTGGGCTTCTCATCACTCTGTGAGAATAGGAAATCGTGAAATGTCTTTGGGGAGCCATGTAGCACTGTCCTCCTAAATTAAAAATGCACCTGCCTTTTCACTTAGCGATGACGTATCTATAGAGATGCTCACGCTATAATACACATACATCACTGCGGCATTAATTTTAGCGGCAAAAAAACCTGCAGACTCTTAGGGCGCCTGGGTGGCTCAGTCAGTTGAGCATCCGACTCTTGGTTTCAGCTCAGGTCATGATCTCAGGGTCGTGAGATCAAGCCCTGCCTCTTGGGCTCTGCACTTAGCATGCAGTCTGCTAGAGATTCTCTCCCTCTGGCCCTCTCCCCACTCCCTCTCTTTCTCTCTCAAACCATAAAAAAAAATAAATCTTAAAAAAAACCCTGCACATTATTTAATATCATTTAAGTAAATAAATGAGATATTCCTACTCCAGAGTAGGATGGAGCTGGAAGCAACAGCCCTATAGGCACAGTACAAAATGATGTCACCAGTATCCTGGTAGGCAAAGCAAGCTCCAAGCTGTGTGCCCCGCAGGCCCCAGCCGGGTGTGCCGATGTGATGAGCAGAACATCTCCCAGGCTCCCCCAGGGAACGGGTGGAGAGAGGCATGGAGTGGAAAGACTCGGTTTTTCACTTTCCATGCTTCTACATTGTTCGTGTTTTGTTTGCTGGAAGGACGTATTCATACAATAATACATTTTCAAAGCATGGATTAGGCAGGCAGGTGTTCACTGTCAACTCCGGCCCTGGACAAGTGGTAAAACCCACCACATGGCCCTGATTTGTTCTTGTAGGAAAAACACATCAGAAGTTCTGGAAGAGTTCCAACTTGGGCCTGCAGAAGCATGTCCTGGGCCCGCCTCCACACCTGCCCTGGTCTCTCTCTGGGGTGCCTGTCAGCGAGGACCCTGCTGGGCCCACCTGGTGACAACTGAGGACACACCCCTGTCTGTGGTGCCCCCCAGCTCCGGGGCAGGGTTTGCTACTGATCTGTCGTGTGTCATGGGCTGGCTGCAGCCTCCACGACCTCACTTGTCACATCGCGCTGGGATATGGAAGACAAGGGGGAGCTTACCCCCACTCCACGCGGGATGCAGGCAGACAGAACAAAGCACGGGATGAGCTGTGTGGTGCCAACACAGAGCTGCAAAGACATGCTCATTTTCACAGGCTGCCCCCCTCCTGGTGGCTCTGGTTTAAAACAGCATTGCCCAACAGAACTGACTATGCAGATGGAGATGTTCTTCCCTGCACTGTCCAAGGAAGGCCGCCACCGGCCACAGGGGACTACGGAGCGGTGAAGGGATGGGGTGTCATGTCAATGAGGGGGAGGGGTCAGAAATGTTTGGATCTTGGGCAGCATGTTCAAGATTTGGAAGAATCTGCTTAGACTGGACCCCTCTAAAAATGTAAGGGCTGGATGAATTAGATTTAATTTAAAAAGAAATCAAACCCTAGAAAATATCAAAGACAGCCAAAATTAATATGGATCAGCCGGGATGATGGGAGACCGGATGACACTCCGAATTTGCAATGAGAAAAATGAAAAGGCCTATACGGGGCACTTGGCCGCAAAAGCAACCGTGTGGGATCGTCAGACAGACCCAGAATGAAAAGCCAGCCACACAGGGTATCATGTGCAGCGGATAGGCTACCTGAAAGGTGAACTTCTTTATTCTTCAGGGGGGCCTGAGAGTCTAGAGACATGGGGAAAAAACTGTCTTGTACTTTATTTTTCATTTTCCTGAGTGCACACTGTGTGATCTCAGCCTTGTGTTCCTGTGGTTGGGGTGTAAAGCCATCTTCGAGTCCCCCCCACCGCCCCGGGGAGATGCAGGCCACTCTCGGTGCCAACACCACAAAGATCCTGAAATAGTCCATGTGTTCAGAGACAGTAGAAATTCCCCCCCAGTGCAGTGCTTCTCCTGCTTTACCATGCGGATGAATCACCTGGGGAACTCGTTAAGATGTAGTCTGACTCAGTAGTTCTGGGTGGAGCCTGAGACTCTGCACTTCTAACCAGCTCCCAGGGGATGCTAATGCCATTGGTCTCAGGACCACAGCTTGCAAGGTGGGGGAGGGGGAGTAGTAAGGACCCCTGAGGCACTGCCAGGGTGGCACGAAGGGCAAGGTGAAGTGTCTCCGTAATGCCTGGCTTCCAGCAGCTTTGCAGCTCTTCTCTGTAAAGGACTGTGGGCCTGAGGGTGGAATGAGTCAAGTGTGTGCTTTTGTCCTTAGTTTGGGGGTCTGGTGATCCCAAACAGACACGCAGTTCAGGGCTTGCTCTGAGGATGCACTCTGAAGTCAGAGGTCAGTGACGAGCTATCAAGGCCCCTCTCCACTCTGGGAGCCTTCAGTTGCTTGTGGCGATATTCCCGCCTCTCCAGCAAATCTGATTTCTTTCCATGTTTCCAATTAGCCAGAAGCTGTGGAGACAGAGGGTCTGAGGAACAAGTCCATGGACAGCATGGATTTTCCCAGTGACTTATGGAATGGGGCTCACCCTTCTGTTGCAATGACATCTCGTACATGGAGTTTCGTGTTCCAGAATTAATCTGACTCATATTTAGCATTTGTGGCTATGATCTTGCAGCCATGACTGTGTTGCTGAATGGGAAGCAGGCCACTTTCTTTTCATGCAGTTATACTGCACATCCCATGTTCCTCCCTTGGCTCGAGAGGCTGCAGTCAGCCCTGGCCGCTTGCCTTTGACCTCCTTGTCTGCTAGCTGCAGGTGAGCTTCTGTTGTCTGTCCAGGGCCCGTCCACCCCGTTTCTCCAGGGTCCTGTGCACTCAACTCAAGGCACAACTTGAGTTGGGCTGGCCCAGAAACTCGGGGGCCTGGAGATGTGCACCGCCTTGGCTAGTGGGGGCATGCTGCCTAACGACTAGGAGGAAATGCTGAGGGAGAGGATGCAGATCACTGGCGTGGAACAGGTCAGGAAAGGAGTTCCTTCTCTGAACAGAGGAGACCTTGACTCGGGTCAGGGAGGGCTCTAGGGCCATGACGTTTGAACTGTGGGCACCAGAGAGCAAGAGTCGAGGACTGGTCACATGGGGCTATCTAAGGTAGCATTCAAATCAGTCAAATGTCAGTCAAATGCCAGGTTCAGGTGCACTGGCCACATTCCATAATATTTCATCTTTCTTATCCTGGCCCATGGTATTTTTCTCTGTTCAAATTTTCTCTTATGCCAGCAAGCTGCTGTGTGGGCTCACGCAGGTCAGAAAGTTAGGTCTTCCTCCAAACAAGGCTATTACCTGGAAATTAGTACCATTTGCCTTCCTTCCTAAAGTATCATCACATTGCTATTCCATGCCTTATTTCAGATGTCTAAAGCCAAACACAGTAACAATGGCCATAGGACACAGGAAGCTCTATTCTGAACACACCTGATGCTTTACATAAAACAGATCAGTTCTCAGTTCCATCCCTGTATTCATGTCTCAAGCACCCTGTCCCTGGGTCAAGTGGAACATCACTTTAAAGACAAGGCAGTGTGCCCTCCCTCCAGCCTGAGGAGGCAGACCGAGGCTGAACATTTGGATTTTCAAAGGGCTTTGAGAGGCTGACCCGACCCGTGTGGCCAGGTGGGCAGATCCTTGACCCCTGGCAGGAGCCTGAAGCTGTTCACACAGCACAGGGTCCCCTCACAAGGAACAGGGTGCTGCCTGAGCAAATGCCCCCCAAAAGCTGGGGGAGGATGAAACCCGAGAAAAGTGAATGTAGCTTCACAAAGGGGTAAGAAAGGGAAACCCAGCTAAAAACACAGGGCCTTGTGCTACCCAGTACAGGTCCACACATTTCAGACCCCCCAAGATACCTCATTAAGACAAATGCAATTAATTTTCCAAATCAACTTAAGACTAGTCAAAGTCTTTTTTTTTTTTTAAAGTAGGCTCCATGCCCAACATGGGGCTCAAACTCATGACCCTGAGATCAAGAGTCACATGCTCTACCGACTGAGCCAGCCAGGTGCCCCTAATCAAAGACCTAAAAAAAAAAAAAGAAAGAAAGAATAGAAAACATAAGACTACCGTATCAAATGAATGATAAACATGAAACTGAACTCACTGGCCCAATTTCTCTAGTAATATGCACGAAAAAGATAACAGAAAATTAATGTTCTGTATTATCTGACAAGTACCTAAAATGGCCCATGAAGTAACTGAGGTAGGCAAGAGGAAAAACTGGGGGTGGGGTGGGGATGGATGCCATTGCTCCTTAAAAACACCCTACCATTATTCATTTAACAGACAGACAGACATGAGTACCAGGTGAGGTAAGCAACAGAACAGACCGGCGGAATGCAGTCAGGCCTCTAAGAAAGATCTGCCACGACACAGAAGTGTTCCAGACTGAGTGGTGGATGGAATTACTATTCCTAATTCCTCACCTCTCCTCACACCTACTCACACCTTTTCCAACCTCACATGGCAGTCCATCCCACTGGAGACAGTGGGCTTCCTGCCCCTTGACACTGGCTCAGTCACATGACTTGCTCGGGCCAATAGAATGTTGGTTTCAAATGTGTCCTTTTACAGCTCTGCCATCACCATGAGAAGGGCTTCTGCCCTCCAGAATCCCTGAAGCCTCAGGCTGGAGCCCAGAAGGAACACGTGTGCAACAGACCGAGGCTCGACCTGCAGCAAGGAGCCAAACCCAGTTAAACTGCAGCATGAGCCACTCAGTGGAGACAACCCAGATCAGTCAACCTTCAGACAATTCAACAGAAGCATAAACAAGAATAAATGACTGCTGGTGTAAGCTACCGAATTCTGGAATATTTGTTACACAGCTCTGTTGTGGCTACAGCTAACTGATACACACGGCTCTCCCAAAGGGAATCCAAAAGCCACTGAAAGATAGCTTTCCCCTCCAAGTTCAGAGATATCAGAATGACTTACCAGGCTCACCTTTCTTCTTTGAACCAGACTTCTTCTTTGCAGGAGCCTCTTGCTTTGGTGCTTCTTGGCTCTGGACCATTTCTGCATTTTTGCCTTGGATAGGAGCTGACTCTGCCCTTTTACCCTGATTGGCAGATGCATCCACCTTTTTGCCCTGGTTGGGGGACCCTTCTGACTTTTTGCCCTGGTTCGGGGTTCCCTCTGCCTTTTTGCCTTGATTGGGGGCCCCCTCTGCTTTTTTACCCTGGCTTGCAACACCCTCTGCCTTTGTGCCCTGATTAGCGACCGAATCTGCCTTTTTGCCCTGATTCTGGGCCCCCTCAGCTTTTTTGCCCTGATTCTGGGCCCCCTCTGCCTTTTTGCCCTGATTCTGGCTCCCCTCTGCCTTTTTGCCTTGATTCTGGGCCCCCTCTGTCTTTTTGCCCTGGTTGGGGGTCCCCTCTGCCTTTTTGCCCTGGTTGGGGGTTCCCTCTGCCTTTTTGCCCTGGTTTGGGGTTCCCTCCTTTTTTCCCTG
>NC_058412.1:95476744-95506204 GCF_002201575.2 Neomonachus schauinslandi | reverse complement strand
CCTCTGCCTTTTTGCCCTGGTTTGGGGTTCCCTCCTTTTTTCCCTGGCTGGGAGTCCCCTCTGCCTTTTTGCCCTGGTTCTGGGTCCCCTCTGCCTTTTTGCCCTGGTTCTGGGCCCCCTCTGCCTTTTTGCCCTGGTTCTGGGCCCCTTCTGCCTTTTTGCCCTGGTTGGGGGTTCCCTCTGCCTTTTTGCTCTGGTTCTGAACCACTTCCACCTTTTTGCCCTGATTAGGGCTCCCCTCTGCCTTTCTACCCTGGTTTGGGGTCCCCTCCTCTTTTTTGCCCTGGTTGGAGGCCCCCTCTGCCTTTTTGCCCTGATTCTGTGCCCCTTCTGCCTTTTTGCCCTGATTCTGGGGCCCTTCTACTTTTTTGCCCTGGTTGGGAGCTCCCTCTGCCTTTTTGCCCTGGTTGGGGGCCCCCTCTGTCTTTTTGCCCTGGTTGGGGGCCGCCTCTACCTTTTTGCCCTGGTTTGGGGTTCCTTCTGCCTTTTTGCCCTGATTCTGGGCCCCCTCTGCCTTTTTGCCCTGGTTCGGGGCCACTTCTACCTTTTTGCCCTGATTCTGGGCTCCCTCTGCCTTTTTGCCCTGGTTGGGAGCCCCCTCTGCCTTTTTGCCCTGGTTGGGGGTTCCTTCTGCCTTTTTGCTCTGGTTCTGGGCTCCCTCTGACTTTTTGCCCTGTGCAGGGCCGGTGGCTGGGGTACTGGCCTTGGCACCCACTGGGGGCACAACCACCATAGGCACCTCCTTGGGAGCAGTTTCTAAGATGGCAGCCTTGGAAGCAAGAACTTGAATAGAATTCACTACAGAACTGACTGCTGGTTCCACCTTTGCCACTTTTTTCTCCTTTTTCTTTTTGTCCTTAGGGGAGGAGGCAAGCTTCTCTTGGGGCATGGCTGGTACCGTGGCTACGGGGGCAATGACCACGGGGGGCTGGACTGCGGTTGGAGCCACGGCCACTGCAGGTGCCCGCCCTGGGTCTTTGAGAAGGATGGTCATGTTGGGGGCTGGCTCATGGTAAGGTATCTTCCCGTTAGGTTTCTCTTCCTTTTTTTTGGTCTTTCCTTTCTTCTCCACTGTTTTCTCCTTCTTTTTCTTCTCCACTTTCTGGTGGTGAGTTTTCGCCATCTCCTTGCGCTGGTTAGCCAGGGCCTCTTCATAGGACGTCTCCTTCATGGAGAAGGTTGACACGAGGAAGATGCCGATGGCAGAAACAACCATGAATCCACCGAAGACCACAACCCCCAAGGTCTGAGTGTCGTAAATATCCATCCTGGCTTGCTTTCCTTTCACCTGCCAAATACATACATGTATATTACTTTTTGCAGAAACTGCGGCATTTGACAGTTTCTATCCTCATCCCTACCCCCAAAGTTAAGCTTTCACTAATTCTTCAGACTGATAAAGTCAAAGAAGAAACAAATTCCGGCAATCTCTGATGTCATACATCCCTTCCTGCCCCTCTTTAGAAGTGAGGCATTTTTTTTTTTTAAGATTTATTTATTTGAGAGAGAGAGCACGTGCTCATGGGGGGAAGGGGACAGAGAAACTTAAGCAGACTCCACGCAGAGTGCAGAGCCCAACACGGGGCTCAATCTCAAGATCCTGAAGCCTCACGGGGGCTTGATCTCATGACCCCGAGATCACAAACTGAGCCAAAACCAAAAGTCAAATGCTTAACTGACTATGCCACCCAGGCACCCCCCAGAAGTGAATTTTTATAAAGATAAGAGCAGACCCCATTAGTGCTAGGACAGGAGGCAACAGAGGAATGGCAGAGTGCAGGTCTGGACACATAATACCCTGGAGACTCAGAAGCTACAATCACAGTTCAAGAGATTCTCCATTGCAGGGGTCAAAGATGCACATAAACACAAGCCCAGCCAGGGGTGAGACAATGGGGAGTGGTGAGGACTGTGGCAAGAATGCCCCAGTAAATTAGGGGACAAGTGTCCCCCAGCTATAGCTGATTGTTGTAGAAATGTGACTGCCATGTTAAGATATCTTTCACTTTTTTGAATTAGGCTAGAAATGTTTTTCAAAGTGAAATCAACAGATTTTTTTAAAATACCATGTAAACCAAACCAAGTCCTTCTACAGGCTTTGAGCTGCATGCATTCTGGCCAGCAGGCCCCTGGCACACCATCTCTAACTCTGTTGTCTCCCTTCCTCAGTGCTATGATAAACACAGTAACCCAGGGTCAGAGACAATCCTTCAGAATCCTGAAAAGTGATCAAAAATTTGCTGAGGAAAAAATGGCCTTCAGGATCGTTCTTAAAGAGCTGCAGAACTTGCAGGGCACCTGGGTGGCTCAGTCGGTTGAGGGTCAGACTCTTGATTTCAGATTAGGTCATGATCTCAGGGTTGTGAGATCGAGCCCCAAGTCAGGCGGCTCAGTGCTGTGCATGGAGCCTGCTTAAGATTCCCTTTCCTGGGGCGCCTGGGTGGCTCAGTTGGTTAAGCGTCTGCCTTCAGCTCAGGTCATGATCCTGGAGTCCTGGGATCATGACCTGAGTCGAAGGCAGACGCTAAACCGCCTGAGCCACCCAGGCGTCCCTAAATAAAAATCTTTTTAAAAAAAATAATAATAAAAAAAGATTCCCTCTCCCTCTCCCACCCCCCTTCACAAAAAAAAAAAAAAAAAAAAAAAGTGGCAGAACTTGCAATTTGCACGTTAGGAAACAGGAAGTCTTGGAAAGTACACCAAATAAAAGACCCCAGGTTTGGAATTTCATGTCTGCAGGCTGCAAAGAGGGAGGGAAAACGGTGTCACCAGACCCAATCCTCACCCCAGGGAGGGAGCCCTTTGCCTGATGACACTCTCCAAACCAAGAGCATGAGCCACCTCTTCTCACTGCCTGTGGACCAGAGTCCATGGCTTCCTGGCTGCCAGCCCAGGCTGGGTTCGACTTCAGTGAGGAACCCCAAGAGGCTTACTTATTTGGATGCATTCATCTTTTATCAACTAACTTTGATGCTACTATCACATTCCCAGTCCCCTGAATAGATCCCAGGCCCCCTAAAGGGGAGCAGTGATGGAATTAGTGAACAAAATGCAAGTGTAAGAAGGCAGGTAAGCAAAGGTGGAAAGAGAGGAGGGAGCAGAAGGAGAGAGGTCAACAGGCCCCCTTCCTGGCATGACTCCTGCCCCCCAAATCTCTAGACCTTGGGGTAGGCCAGGTCCAGGCTTGTCAGTTGAGATTCTGCCTCCATTGGGAGTGGGGGAGGGCAAGAGAGTGGGGATTTCTCAAAAATCACAAAATCCAAATTCTGACAGTAGGGCATTTTAAAGAAGGGACTGAGAAGAAATTGTTTCAAATGTCTCAGCATTGGGTTCAAAGAAGAATCATTCTCATCACAGAACACACACATAATTTCACTGTGGCTTTCTAAATAAGCCCCTTGCAGGAACAGGGTTTAAGGGGCTCATGACCAAAACTCCACAGCACACACACCCCCCACGGTAACCCCACCAGCTGCAGCTCTAACATTTTCTCCTCCCAGACTATCACCCTGGGTCTGCAGGACCGGGGGAACCTCCTTATCACAGCTGTAACCTCCACGAATTAAGTGTGAGGTGGGCTCACAGAGTCTTCGAATCCTCGGCAAGTGGATTCTGACCTCTGGCCGTGGGTTCTGACCATGTGAGCCATAGCCAGGCGCCCTCAAGAGAGGCTGTCCCAAATTAGCCTTTCCAGGAACACACTCACAAACAAGGTATCAGAAAGGAAACTGCACCCTGCTCAGCCCTGGAGGGAATCCAGTGGATGGAAGGGCAGGGACAAGAAGGCTTGGAACGTTCTACGGTCAGCTTCCATTTCTTGGTGGGCATCCACCAACTAAAACTCTGGGTCCTCACAAGGACCTCTCAAAACTTCGCCAACATGGACACATTCAGGTATAAACACTACATTATAATCACTGTATTAATCTATTCTGATGACAAAAGTCCTCTGACACACTCCCCTTTGTCCAAGGCAGCACGATGCCAGGGGCCTGGGTCACTCCATAAGACCCAAGTGGCTTCTCAACAACTGTAGCCTCAAGGGGCCATGTCCCAGGGAGCTGTAGCAGGGTCACCACGCTGACACGCCACCAGGCTCCTACAAAGCAGGGACTGTCTCCCGCTGAGCACTGTGGGATCAGGGCAGCCTTGTGGTGGAGGCAGAAAAGCCAGGGTTGAAAAAAGTTGTCTTGAATCTTACTCAAGTTAGGCCAATATGGGATACAAAAATATATCCTCTGTTGGGAGCACAGACTCGAGAAAAGCTAGCTGGGGAGAATATTTTTCCTCTGCCACACACAAATGTTATGTTTGATGGCAGCACAATGTGCCTTCCAAGTTTTGCAGAACGGGCTGCTCTAAAAAGAAATCCTATTCCCACCACTAATTCCTGAGTTAGAATTTCTTTAAAAGAAATCTTTCACAGGAAAATGAAAAGCCCTAGCCTTGAGAAGTAATACACTGGAACGCTTACGGCTAAGGCCATATCACCAGCAACAGCAAGGAAAGCTAAGTGAAAGCCAGCAGTCTCGCTGCTCTGCAGCTGGCCTGTATGGGGCAGAAACCTCATGGAGAGACCCCAGACTCACAGGGTGAGCCAGTGATGCCTCCCAAGTGTGCTCTGGAGACCAGCACTCTGGGGGCTTTGCTTCTGGAATCCCTGCTGTCATTGAAAGGACCCCCAGCAGGAATGTCCCCCCGGGGTTTCCCACAGGGCCAGGCCCAGGTGGGCAAAGAACTGGGCCAGATGTGTGACCACCCACATCTTGTATGGGCTGATCACAAAGAACCTACGTTCTGTCGCTTCGGGAGACGTCTATGAACTAGGTGCTTTTACTTACTATTGCTAGTACACTTAAGAGTGTAGAGCAGAAAGGTCGAGGCCCCGGGAGGGAAGGAAGCAGGAGGCCACCCAGAGGCTCGGGGACCACTCCCAGGCTCGGCTGGCTGAAACTCACTGACCCACCTTGAGGGTCCTAAGAAAACGGCTTTTCTTCTGTTCCTAGCAGGTAAGGATTCAGGGAGCAAACAGGAGTAGCAGTTCTTTAGACATGGCATACATCTGCTAACTCGTGTGGCCCAACCTACCCAGTCCAAATTGGCCACTTCAGGCCAATTTGGCATTTGGGATTTGGGTAGGTCTTGTGAAGAGACCTTCGACAGCACGCCCACCCCCCAGGGCCGGCTCTCATCACTAAGCAGCTGCTCTGCCATGGGCCACGTGCAGGTGCACGGAGACGCATGGGGCAGGGGTATGCTAGGCACGTGTCCAAGGGAGCAAGTCTCTGGATGCACTTTCTGGGCACAGGTGACCAGCTAGGAAGGTACAAAACTAAAACAGAGTGACAATAAATCAGAGACCCTAGCAGATACAGCCACATCAGACTACCATCTCCTAAGATGTTTTTGTTGTTACTGATTTTTTTTTTTTTTTTAAGAGAGGAGAGATTGAGAAGGGAGGGAGGGGCAGAGGAAGGGGGAGAGAGAGAATCCCAAGCAGGCTCCATGCCCAGTGCGGAGTCGGACGTGGGGCTCCATCTCCCGACCCTGAGATCATGACTTGAGCCAAAATCAAGAGTCAGATGCTTAACCGACTGAGACATCCAGGCACCCCCCATCTCCTACGGTTTTTAAATACTGTGAAAAATACTGTGATCATCCATTTCCTACCACCCCAGCTCTCGTGTCACAGGACTCTGAAGCAGTGTTGACAAGGGTTGGAGGGGGGCTGACTGGGCTCATCTCTGAGTCTCCACTTCTATTAGATGCTGTGTTGACCATAGGTTTTTTGGTAGAAACATTTCATCCGGTTAAGCTATCTTGAATTCCTAGTTACCTTTTCTTTTCTTCTTAACAATTGGGTACTGAATGTTAGCAAATGCTTTTTCTTTATCACTTGACATTTTCTCTGATCTGAAATGGGCTGAATCACAATAATATATATTCCAATGTTAACTCACAAATGGTTCGTATGGTATAAACACTTCTTGATGTTGGGCCTTTTCTTTTTTAATATTATCACTAGATTTGGTTTGTTCACCTTTTTTTTTTTTTTTATGTGAGATTTGCATGTGTGCTCGTAAGTGAGAAAGATCAGGAGTCATTCTCATGACCCTGTTCTTATGTGATCTTGGTAGCAGGGTCACTCATGGGTCATAAAATGAGCTAAGGATGGTCCCCCTCCCCCTGTTCTTTGGTTTGGTAGAATCTGCCTATAAAACTGTCAAGATGTGGTGTTTCCAGATCTGTTCTTGGTGGTGGGGGGAGGGGGGAGGGAGCTGATTTTTAAGTGCTAATTTAATTTCATTTTTCCACTCAGTTTTAATTGAGATAGAACAGACATACAGAACTGTGTAAGTTTAAGGTGTACAGCACAATGCCTTGACATATATATATGTCATATATACATACATGATATAAATGATTATCACACTAAGTTCAGTTAATATCCATCATCTCATACAGAGACAAAAAACAAGACAGGAAAAAAAGGAAAAACATTTTTTTTTCCCTCGTGAAGAGAGCTCCTACTCGCTCAACTTTCAGACAGGCCACACACAGCAATATTAGCTTAGTCATCATGCTGTCTGGTACACCCCTAGCACTGACTTACGTTGTAACCGGGCATCTGTATCTCCTGACCCCCTGGCTGCTAGTCCCCCTCCCCCTGCCCATGTTAACCACATGCCATCTCTTTTTCTAGGAAACCAGTCTGGTGTGGTTTTTTTTTTTTTTTTTTTTTTAAGATTTCACATAGAAGTGAGATCATATGAAATTTGTCTTCCTCTGCCTTGTTTCCCCTAGCATAACGCCCTCAAGGTCCTCCACGTTGCCGCAAATGGCAAGGTTTCCTTTTATGGATGAGTAATATTCCATTGTGTGCGTGCAAGTGTGCGTGTGGCATTTTTTTTTTAGACTTAAAGGTTATTTTATTTATTTATTTTTTAAGTTTTTATTGTTATGTTAATCACCATACATTACATCATTAGTTTTTATCCACCCATCTGTCAATGCACACTTAGGTTGTTTCCAGGTCTTGGCCCATTATAAATTTCAATGATGATTCCAGAACCAGCTTTTGGGTTTGTGATCCAGCATAAATAATTAATGTTCATTATTCCTTCCTCTCATTTCTACTGGTTTATTCTGTTCTAACTTCCTGACATGGACATTTATTAATTTTCAGGCCTTTCTTTTTTCTTGTAGCAAATAGTTAAGGCAATAAATTTCCCTCTAAGTACTGCTGTAGCTTCATCCTACAAGCTACAGCACACACACACAATTTTCACGACTGTTCAGTTGTATTTTCTAGTTCCCATATGATCTCTTAAGACTCGTGAGGTGGCACTTGAGGCTTTGCGTAAGCATTGATAGTTCCTCATTTAACTGTGCTGTCATCAGAGGATCTGATCTGTGTGATAGAGGACGAAGCTTTCAGACTTTTAACCAGGATCCAGGCATAATTTTTTCCATGACCCAGGACAGAGAAACATACACAACATATAAATAACAGAATTTTCATGAAATAACTCAATACTAGTACATGGATGCACCAGTATTTTCTACACCATTAAAATATTTGAACAGGTTTTTCATAATCAATTAAATTGATTTTGAGGCTCAACATACTGATTCAGACTATGGTATTTGGTATATTTTGCTAGATTGTGGTCAATTTTTATAAATACATGTATACTCTATGGAGTGAAGGGTTCTATGTGCATCCTTAGCTTGAGCTTAATAATGTTTTACAGAACCACGTTTTGCCAGCTCAATCTAATAGTTATTGAGCGCTTTTAACATTTCCCATCATGATCATGGACTTAACGGTTTCTCCTGGGAATCTGTCAATTTGGGTTTTATTTGAAGGCCATCTCATTAGGTGAACGTCAGATCAGCGTTGTTACATCTTCCTGATACAGTGTCTGCTATTTCCCCCCTATTATATAGTGACCTTCTTCATCCCTAATAATGAACTTTTTTCCCCATGAAAGTCTAGTTTGTCCGATTATTTAAAAAGTTATACCAACTTTTGGGACGTTAATATTGGCCTAGAATCATTTTCTATTCTTCACTTTCAACCTTTCTGTGTTCATATGTTTTAAGTAGAACTTTTAAAAATAGCATAAAGCTGGATTTTATTTTAAGACCAGTGTAGCAATTTGTCTTTTTAACTGGTAGGTTTAATTCATCAACGCCTATTGTGATTTCCTATATAACTGGACTCATTTAAACCTTTATTTTGTCATTCCTATTTATAATCCTTCTTCTTTGCTTATTCTGCCCCCACCCCCTTTATTTATGCATCCTATTGGATTATTTAGATTTTATCTCCTTTTCCTCTATGGTGTTTGGATGTTAATAATGCTTTTATTTTTTTTTACTGACTCCTAACTTATAATTAAAATTTTTTTTAAGATTTTATTTATTTAAGAGAGAGCACGTGCGCACGCATGCATGAGTGGGGGGGGGAGGGGCAGAGGAAGAAGCAGCCTCCCAGCTGAGCAGGGAGCCTGAATGCAAGGCTCAATCCCAGGACCCCAAGATCATGACCGGAGCCGAAGCAGACACTTAACCGACTGAGCCACCCAGGCACCCCTAATTAAAATGTTTCTGACCCTTCCATTTTCCTAACATACATATTTGACCTGATTTCACCAATGCCTCCAGCCACTTCCCCAACAGCAGCAGAACTGGAGAAGGCCTGAAGTCTGGTGCCCTTCCAACTGCCATGAGCCCCTTTTCCAACCTGGTGCACACCTCCACTCCTTCTCCAACACACACCCCAGGACTACTCCTTGTTTTTCCTCAGACAGCTCATGTTTGCATTCCCTAAATGTTTACCAATTTTTTTCGCGGACCACTGCTTCTTGCAGCTCACCCCCTTCTTTTGGGGTCTTTCCAAAGTACATCCTTGACCAGCTCTTTCAGCAAGGATCAATTCTGGATCAACTTTCTCAAGTCCCCACAGAGCTGCAATAATATCTTTACTCCACCCACACACTTCATGAATGGATTAACTGAGTACAAAATTCCATGCTGACAGTCCTTTTCTCTCACCACTTTGAAGACATTATTTTATCTGTGTTCCTGTCTTCTGGCTCTTTTTGGTGGGGGAGGAGGAGTTATTATTGGGAAACATGCTATTGATTTGTTGTTCCTTACCTTTAAAAGAAAATCTCTCATAACTTTCGAAGATTCATCTTTGGGGTTCTAAGGATTCAACAAAATATTTTTAGGTGTGTATCTTATTCAGGCTCATTGCACATTCTGAGCTTGAGGGCTCACGTTTTTCATAAATTCTGGAAAACCCTGGGCCACTTTGTTTTTGAAAACATTCTTGCTCCTTCTTCGTGGCGGGATTCCTAATTAGACCTCAAGCTCTCCGTGCCGCCACTTGGGAAAACTCCTCAGACCTATGTTCCACTTCACCAACAGTCTCTTCAGCTGAATCTAACCAGCTGTATAATCAGCCCTTTGAATAAACTGTTTTCAAGTTGGCCTGGGTTTTTTTCCTGGTACTATTTTTTCCATTACTATTTTTCATCATCTACTTTTATACCTTTAATAGTGATTTTGTGTCACATCTTTGGCGGGACGTCATCAGAGGCAATCCTATCTAGGCTGAGTTGTGGGCTTGTTTCGGAGCAGCTTAATCTTTGCTTCAACCAGACCCTCAGAAAGCAGCAGCCGCCGATTAATTTCTACACAAGGCATGGGCTTCCAGTAAACAAGATTCTCAGGGACTGCCGGCCTCCTCTGCCCCAGGACAAAACAGATAAGCTCCTGGGTCATCGCCCCTGGCCACTAGTCTGCCCTTCCCTTGAGGGAGCGGCCCTTCAAGGGAGCGGGTTTCACACGAGGGGGTGAGGGGAGGCTCAGGTCCCATTCCCCCCCTCAACGAACTCCTGTTCCCCCTGGGTCATGACAGCCAAAGACCCAGGAGACTCCTGCTGACCGGACTCCACCCACACCCAGGGTCAGCTTACTTCTAGGCCCCAGTCATTCCCCTCGCCCTCCATTGCCAGAGGCTTCTGGCAATCTCTCTTACTAGTAGCTTATAAGCTCAGCTATGCTTTTTTAGAGAATGTTTATTAACTTTAACATTTCTAAATGTCTGGAAGAGGGTTTTCTCATCACCTCATCTAAATAATAAGTGTAATCTCTGATTTTTTTTTTAACCCAGAGAAACTAAGAGAAAATTGGTTGCTAAACAGTATATTCTGAAATAATCTATTTCATGTTTTAAGAGAATGGAAACAACTGACTTCCCACTTTAAAAAAAACAATGCTTCTCATTTTAAAGAAAGATGAAACACTAAAAATAGAAATGTATTCTATTATAAGCCTTTGCTTATTCATCGGCTATTTCAGATTCAATTTCTATGCCTAAGGAAAAAAAGAAAGAATGGACATGTTCTTGTGTTTTTCCAAAATGCCAGTGTTTGGAAAAGTAGGTACTTCAAAAGGCCTAAATCTTCCTAGAGCTTACAGGCTTCACCTCATCAATGAAGACAACATGCCTCTAAGGTAGGAATCCAGAACGCCGACTTCTCTAAATGATTCTCTAAATGACGACTGTTAAGATGTGCTGGACCATGACAGAATTCTTAATAGGCCAGACATCAGGCTCCCAGAAAGCAGGGACCAGTCTCTTCCGCACTGTATCCAAGCAAACCTGAGACATCAACACTCCCAAGCGCGCCATGAACGAAGGCTCTACGAAATATGCCATCGGGGTAGGAGTTGCCCATTTATATGGCTGTACGGACCACATCCAAACAGAAAAACACAGGTATCCTGGCAGAGGAAAATAATGCACACTGTGGGAACTGGACACTTACACACTTTTGGAAAAAGTTATTTCTTGGTTCTTCATAGTTTCCCCACTATTGCAAATGTGGTCTCTGTTTCATTCTGTTTGGTGCTGGTACCCAGAAACGTAATAGATTTCTGTAGGGTGACTTTGCTCCCCAGCAACCTTAATTCTGGGGACACCTCCTTAGATTTTTAAAAGTATTTTCTCCGTACATAAGCATCCTGCCTATGGATCATGGTTTTGTTCCTTTCTCCCCAATCTTCCCATCTTTGTCTTCACTTTTTGAATTTTCCCTCCAGCACAGTGCTAAAGACAAGGAATGACAGCAGCTATCCTGTTTTTCTTTACCTCAAAGGGAAAGATTCAGGTGTCCTGCCGGTTAGTGTGATGTTTGCTTTTTGTAGATATCCTTTGTTTATTTCAGGTTCTTGGTTCAGTGTGGATAAGTTATATTTTCCTAGAAATTTATTTATGTTGTCAGAACTTGCAAAACTCTTCCCATGTGGAGATGTAAAAAAATAGGTCTTCTATGTATGATGTGTGGTATAGCCCCCTCCTTGGGATCCTTCAGATATTTTTAATAAACATCTATGACACTGGTTTTATTTATTTTAATTTAGCACAAGTTGTTCATTCTAACCACTTACCTTTTTAATGTCTTCTACATTTGTAGTAAAGTCCCATTTTACATTCTTGAGAGGATTTGTGCCTTTTTCTTTAAGATTTTATTTATTTATTTGACAGAGAGTACAAGAGAGGGAATACAAGCAGGGGGAGTGGGAGAGGGAGAAGCAGGCTTCCTGCGGAGCAGGGAGCCCGATGCGGGGCTCGATCCCAGGACCCTGTGATCATGACCCGAGCCGAAGGCAGACACTTAGTGACTGAGCCACCCAGGCACCCTGTGCCTTTTTCTTGATCAATTTTGCTTGGTATCTGTCAACATTACTCATCTTTTCTGAGAATGAAATCCTGGATTTGTTGGATTCATCTATGTACTTATTTGGTTTCAGTTTCATTCACTCCTTCTCATCCGTACTTTCTTCTGACTGGTTTCAGTTTATTTTGTCTTTCATAACTTCTGAAGAAAGATGCTTACTTACAGCTCACGACTTTTCATCTTTTCTGATGTATGTATTTAAAGGTACACATTTCCCTGTAAATAATACTTTCGCTACATTCTACAAGGTTTGATGTGTAGTATTTTCATTACCACTCTATTTCCCCTTTTATTGACCTACAAATAAATGCTAAAAGCATACTTTTAAAAAATTACCAAATATATGGAGATTTTCTATTTTTATTCATATTTCCAGTTTAACTAAACTGTGGTCAGATTACCTGCTCTATATAATCTTAATCCTTTGATATTCGCTGACACTTACTCTAAGGCCCCAGATATGGCCAATCTTTAAAAATTTTGAAGCCAAATGTGTATTAGTTGGCTGCAGCATTTTACTTATATATAGTCACAGACAGACCACATTAATTTTGTTCAAAGTTCTAATCATCACTGATTTTTGTCTGCTTAGCTGTCAATTACTGACAGGGGGTGCTAAAAGTCTTTACCATGATTATAGATTTGACGACTTCTTGTAGTTCTGTCAACTTTTGTCTTATGTATTTTGTGACTAAGTTAGTAAGATGCACTCAAAGTTAAAACTGCTGTATCTTTAAGCCGAATTAAACCTTGATCATTATGAAGTGCCCTTTCTCTCGATAATACTTTGTGTCAAAGCCTCTTTTACATACCAATAATACAACACCAGTTTTCTTTTCTTTTCTTTTTTTCTTTCTGTTTTTTGGTATTAAGTAATCCTATGGCAAGCGCAGGCCTTGAACTCACGAACCCGAGATCAAGAGGCGCACGCTCCACTGACTGGCGCCCCCACACCAGTTTTCTTTTAATAGATTTCCTATAATATACATCTTCTATCCTTTTATTTTCAACCTGTCTCCTGTTTACAGAACAAGAGTGGATTTTCTAAATCCAGAATATCTTTATGTTTTAACTGCAGTATTTAATCAATTTATACTAAATATGAATACTGATATATTTGAGTTTAAATCTATAATCTATTTTGTGCTATTTTCCCATCTGTCCTTTCTTATCCCTTTTGTTTTAAATCATTCCATTTTGTCCCCCTCTACTCTTACAGAATACAGTTTCCATTCTTTAGTAATTACCTTTAAAAAAGAACACGCAGGGTTCACCAAGTTCAAAGTTAAACGAGTCCACCCCTTCCCCTAACTCCATTATCCTTTTTGCCTTCAGTGTTACTGTTCTCATGTATTTAATCCTCTCCCTTTTACAGCCACCACCCCCATGCCAAATGTTACTATTATTCTTTCACATTTGTTTAGAGTGGCCCAAATATTTACCACCCTCTACTCCTTGCTTGTACAGCTTACTCCTTCCATTTGCCATTACTTGCCCTAGAGCATCCTCCAGAATTTCCTTTAGCAAGGCTCTGTCACTAATTACCTGTTTTGGTTTTTGCCTTAAAAGTCATCTGGGTTTTTTGGTTCTTGATGTTTTTACCCCTTTGTTTCCTATATCACTACACTGTCTACATATGGGTGTTTTTTCCTTTTTCGGATGGGAGCCTCATCCATTCCGTAAAACCCTCAGGCATCATCTCGTCCAATACTGGCTCTGGCCCACGATCTCTCCTCGAACCCCAATTAGACACGCTTCTCAGTCTATCCTCCCTGATTCTTAATTGGTCTTAGAAATTTTTCATCTATTTGGTTCTCGAAGATGAAATCTGGACATTTTCTTCTGCTCTTTCAGTTCACTTTTTCTCTTCAATCTGCTGGGTTTTTAATTACAATTATCAAGCTGCTCATGTCTAGAGGTTGTCCCTGCTTCCTTTTTAAAATTTGCGAGGTCGTTTTATAGTTTTCTTTCCTGGTATGTATTTTCGAGCTTGTCTATTACTTGAAGTATAGTAAGAA
Organism: Neomonachus schauinslandi; assembly: GCF_002201575.2. Lineage (NCBI taxonomy): Eukaryota > Metazoa > Chordata > Mammalia > Carnivora > Phocidae > Neomonachus > Neomonachus schauinslandi. Next base: position 95,492,430 of record NC_058412.1, on the reverse strand, counting down.
GCATTGTTCACAATCGGGAGTCAACCCCTCCACGGTCTGGTGTTTTCACAGATCTGTTTCTGCTGGTCCTCATTCACGGCACTCTGCGTTCCTTGGGTTTACCAAGGACTGCTCACTTTCCTGTGAAAATTGCACGCGGGGATTCACTAAGCCTGGAATAAAGGGGCAGTCCTTCGGAGACCTGCTCATCTGCTCCCTTGCAGGATGGCACAGGAGCACTAGAGTAGAACTACTTCTCTAAAATAAAGAACTTTAAAATCGGCTGGAGCATTTCCTTCCACTTAGGTCACGGGACCTTCATGAGGTACAGCCTGTGAGTACAAGCTGGGGAATGGGCTTATTTCTGGGTTGCCTTCACCCCAGAGGTGCAGCCCTCTGTGGTTCCAGCTCTCAGGGCAGGCTCTTCCATCATACTGCCCCCTGTGCCCAGGGATACCCCAAAATTCAGAGTTTGCCCCATTTGCCAAATGCCCTCAGGGTTGGGCTTACTGTCCAAGGTCACTCGTTTCACTGAGGTTTTGGCCTCCTCATTATCTTCTAAGAGTAAATAACCTACGTGTCCATCACTAGATGAATGGACAAAGAAGAGGCGGTATACTTTATACGCATACACACACACACACACACACACTCTCTCACTCACACTAGAATATTACTCAGGCAAAGAAAAGAATGAAATCTTGCCAATTGTGAAAACATGGTCACACCCTGAGGGTGTGAATGAGATAAGGCAGACAGAGAAAAACAAATATCACATGATTTCACTTATAAATCATAATCTAAAACACAAAAACGAACAATCCACACCAAACCAAACCCAGATTCAGTTACAGAGCACACAGTGGTGGTTACCAGAGAGGAGGGAGGCTGGGAATGGGGGGAGGTGAAATGAGTGAAATGGGTGAAGAGAATCAAGAGGGACTAACTTCCAGTTATAAAATAAATTAAGTCATGGGGATGTAATATACAGCATGGGGAATACAGTCAATAATATTGTACCAACTGTGACGGTGACAGATGGTAACTCAACTTATCGTGTGATCAGTTCTCAGTGTACACAAATCACTGTTGTACACATGAAATAGAATATTGTGTATCAATTACACTACAATAAAAAAGAAAGTATCCCAAGCCATTCCATGCTTTTCAGAGGTGCTTTTTATCTGTTACATAGCACCTGCCCTGCACCCCCCCACCCTCCCAGTCAGAAGGCTGGTCCAGACCACCCAATCACCAGAACACAGTGGCCCCCTCACTTCTTGGGGCTACTGACATTTGGCTCTGTTGTGTCAAGAGACACGAAGGTTTGGCATTCCTAGCCAAATGAAATCCTAGCCAACCAAGCTCTTAAAAGAAAAAGGTGAACATCCCTGCTATGTGACAGCAGGGCTGCTTATGCGGCTAGGGAGACTTCCAAATCCAGACCTGGATAGACATCCATCCCAAGAAGAGGGGAGACTGCAGCGTGTCCCTGCACCACCGACCTGGGCTCTGCACACAGATTCCAGTAGGTGGGAGGATCTCCAGATTAGAAATGTGGGGGTCAGGGCTGAATGTTGGCACCTTTGTTTTTAAGAAATCCCCAACATGCAGTACATTAACCTGGGGGTGGGGATCAGATAACTCAGTCCCCAGATCGAGGCTCTCCCTTCATTTCACGAAGAAGAGCTGTGAAGAGGAGCTGTATTTCCACTCGGATTTGTGGTGGAGGTAGCATTTGCTCATCAGCAACAAAACCTGACCCTCTTTCACGAGCCTTTTGTAAAAGCCCATCTTGGATTAACGAATTCCATGGCCAAATGCTCCCATCTCAGTGACAAAGGGGGAAGGATGGTATGAGTGAGTTATTTCTTGTTAATAGCGATGATAACTCAAACTTCATTCTGGTTCCTTTTTAAAGTCGGCCATTGTATAATATATTCCGAGCCCTCTGGTCCTGCTGGTGGGAGTATAAATGGGTCCCCGCATCTTGGGCAAAACTCTGGCCTCTCTTCTAAAGCTGAACATATGCCTCCTTGAGGCTTGCAATCCCACTCCTAGGAACGGACCCGAAAGCCATGTGGATAAGTGGTCACCACAGTGACGGGCAGGACTTTATATTTCATAATATCATGTAATTTCTACCATATTATAACGGGAGCCCCCAGTTACAAACAGTCCAAGTATCCATGCAGAGCGAAATGGTCACTGGTGCAAGACTCACAAGCCGGAGTACCACGCGACAATGCCGGTGAACCACCACAAGGCGGACAGCACAGAGCACTCCCACCCCCACATCCAGTGAAAGGCCCAAGAGCATGGGCCGCATGATTCCATTTCTACCTCAAGTTCAAACACGATGGAGCGAATCTGTGTGCCAGGAACCAGCTACCCCTGGCGATGGGCAGCAGCTGGAGGGGGCAGAAGAGGAACTTGTTGGGGGATAATATTTCTTGATCTGCTGGTTAAACAGGGTGATCAGTTTGTGGCAGTTTACAACTGGGCTGCAGACTCATGACCGAGCACTTTTCTATGTATGTACTTTACTTTAGTAAAGAGCTTAAAAACATACATGCCCACTCTGGTGGGAAACTGTATCACCCGGAACTTGGAAGGCGGAGCATCTCTGGTTCCCGGAGCATCTGTGGCCCTGTCGCTCCTGCCATCTCCCAGCCCTCTCCCAGGCATCGTGGCCTTGTTCCCACCGAAGAGGCGGGTGGCTGGGGCCAGGGGCCGGGAAGGCAGTCACCTCCTGCCCAGACCTCGCAATCCGTGGCCACACCCACTGTGCTGCCCCACGGACCCACTCTTAAAAATCCAACTGTTCAGAATTAAGTCTCCAACTTCATAAACTCCCAACTTGGGAGGGAAGCAAGATAACACAGAAAACAGTGGCTGGGCTTCAGAGTCGTAGCTAAAGTTGACCTTTTCATTGTCCCTTGACCCGCCACCGTAAGACTTCCTTAAGGGGGTCAATAATTCATTCTTTAGCACAATTCATCCTTTTCCTCAATCACTGTGACTGCTACTAAATTCTGAAAATTACTATTTCTTTTCCAACTTACTACAAATATCGAGAAGGCAGAAAGGAATGAAAGTGTATTCAACAGAAATAAGGCTACGTCTAATTCCTATTCAGGAGTTGTCTTAATTGAAAAGAAAACAGTTTGGATGTAGTCGGGTGGCCCGTTTTAACCGCTGAATGAGAAGTTCCAGAGAAACATATCACCTGGGCTTTGGGCAGAACAAGCGTCTTCACCCTTCCAGGGAAAATGAGTCGGCCAGACACTCTCATCACAAAGGGCGAGGAATCGGGATCAACTTTTCATTTCTTCGCCCAAAAGCAAAAGCAGGAAGAGTGGAGGAGAAACACAAGGATGGCGGTAGACCAGGAATGGACCCTTACCAACCAGACTACCTGCCTCACCCACCGTCCCCCGCCTCCCGTGGCCTCCACACACCAAGTCCTCCGAGGACAGTGAACTCCGTGCGGGAGGCAGGAGGCTCCTCTCCTCAATTCCTGTGCTCCTCGAAGTCTGACTAAAAGCGAGAATAAAATGCCATCTACAAGAAAAGAATTTTCCTCCTACCACTAAGGAACACTCTTGCTCACTAAACACAAAATCCACCTCTTCTCAGAGAGAGCCAGCACATTGTTCAAAGCAAAAATAACATTTTCTTTCCTGGCAAGCATGTTGTCACTGATACACTCAATTATTCCCCAGCCCCACCTAATGCCCATCAGGCACGGAAGGAGACCGAGGGTGTTCTCTGCGTGTTCTCCTCCTGGCACTGCAAGCAGCTGGGAAGGGCCCAGCCCCAGCCAAGCACCTTGACATGGACAGCGGGCTGTGGAGAGACGAGGAGCGCGGAGATTAATATAACTGGCCTGGGGGGAATCCAAAAATCACTTGGCTTCGTAATATGTTTTTTGTGTTTATATCTGATGCTCTAGGAATCCTGACTACTTCAGGCTAAACAATAACATACGCATAGAACATGAGCACTAGAAAATCCTCTCCCCACTAGCTCGGCAAGGATGGGCACCCACCGTGTGCCAGGCACTATTCCGGGCATTAGGGATACCTCAGGGAAAGAGAACAGACACATCCCTGCATCAGCAGAATGGACAAAGTCAGTCATGTATGCAACATGCCTGGCTGGCGATAATGAAGAGAAAGCGACACAGAGAAGTGGGACAGGGAGCAGGGATGAGGGTGGGGGATCCGCTAGGGGCTGTCACTTTAAGTAGGGTAGTCAGGGAGATAACACTTCACCGACCTGAAGAAGATAAGCCATGTGGCCATCTAAGAAACAGTGTCCCATGGACAGCAAGAGCAAGTGCAAAGGCCCCGAGGCAAAAGCATGCCTGAGAATCAGAGGAGGCCAGTGTGACTGGAGCAGAGGATACAATGGCAGGAGTGAAGCCAAAGTGAAAGCAGGGCCCTTGGAGGCCACTGTAAAGACTGGCCAAGGAGGGTCTTGAACAGAGAAGTGGTATGACCTGCTCTGGGAAGAGACTAGAAGGCAGAGGGTGAGGGCAAAAGCAGGGACACCTCCTCAGAGCTAGTGAAGTAACCCATGAAAGAGAGGAGAGGGGTTTGGACCAGGGTGGTATCAACGGAAGTGGTGAGAAAGGTTGCATTCTTGCTCTATTTTGAAGAGGGAGGTTTGCTGGTGTACAGGATACAAGAATGAGAAAGCAAGGAATTAAGGATAAACCGAAGTTTGTGGCCTGAAAGACGGGGCCATCTGGCCTAGTTTCATTTTACATGAAGAGGAAACCAAAGCCCAGGAAGGATAAAAGTCAGGTCCAAGGGCGCCTGGGTGGCTCAGTCGTTAAGCGTCTGCCTTCGGCTCAGGTCATGATCCCAGGGTCCTGGGATCGAGCCCCGCATCGGGCTCCCTGCTCCACGGGAAGCCTGCTTCTCCCTCTCCCACTCCCCCTGCTTGTGTTCCCTCTCTCTCTGTGTCTCTCTCTGTCAAATAAATAAATAAAATCTTTAAAAAAAAAAAAAAGTCAGGTCCAAGCTCACACCATTTACTTCTGGGACTAGAACCCCAACTACGCTTCTCCCTCTGCTCCCTCCTGCACCTCAGCAGGAGACAATGGTGACCGCTCAGGTCACACCTGGATGCCCTCCAACTCCTCTCTGCTCTCAGATGCCAGAGTAGACAGTGCGCCCTCGGGGACTGCCAACACCAAGCACGTAATGAAAACCAGGATAGGATGTTGGTGAATGAGACCCACAGGCCCTGCCCAGAGAGGATGATCAAGTCCATGGCTGCCATGCAAGAAAGCAGACCTGCTGTGCTCACACATTCCCATTCTCCCCAGAAGAATCCCCCAAAGCTAGACTTCTAACGAAAAACTTTAAAAGGTGGCTTAGTTGTTTAATAACATGAGGGTGGCCAAACAGATCTCATGTGCAGGCCAAGTTCAGTCCATGCAGGGCACCATCTTGGAACCAGGCTCAAGACAGCCTAAAACAGACCTGGTCCACTCACACCTTGACCAGGGTTAGGGCCTGGAATTAAAGGTTTCAGCTTAAGATGGTCTTTTATTCCAACTTTTTAGCCAGCAGATGCCATTCATTATCACTATAAATAGCTGATAACTTCCAGAACAATCTTAGTGAACCTCCTCTCCGACTGAAAAGAGAGTAAGCCCCTGCCCATCATTCTGTGTTCTTTGTTAACTTTGGTTTTACCTTATTCTACAAGGAGGACTAAGATAAGCCCACTAGTACAGCCAAGAATTCACAAAGTCTTCCCAAATACTCTCCAGTGATCCTTTCAAAGTTGTATAGAGTATAACAGAGCCCTGCAAATGACCCAGGAAACAACTCATGTGAGCCAAGTATGAAAACACCAAGACACTGCTACGTGTAAGGCTTAAGGACCAGCAGCTGTTCTAATCTTGCCAAATAATCGAATTTAGAAATTACAAAACTTTCTTCATAAATCAAAGTTGCTTCCCATTGCTAGACAGTGGGATACACATGTCACTCACGGCAGTTAAGGGAAACACATTAGATGTGTCTGGTTTTTATTTTATTTTTTTCAAAGATTGTATTTATTTGAGGGAGAGAGCATGCACCTGCACAAGCAGGGGGAGGGAGAGAGGGAGGGGGAGATGCAGACTCCCCCCTGAGCAGGGAGCCCAATGCGGAGGCTCAATCCCAGGACCCTGAGATCATGACCTGAGCCGAAGTTAGATGCTTAACTGACTGAGCCACCCAGGTGCCCCAGATGTGTCTGGATTTTAGATGTGGGAGTCGGATTGCAGGTTTCAGGAGACTCGTCAGAATCTGTCTGCCTAAGAAAACAGCCTCCTAGGAAGTCCCTTAGTTAATTTTCTATAATGCTGGATAGCCCTCTTGCCCAGGCTCTCCCTTAGAATTAAATATTAACTTTCCCTACAAGCCATATGCCGTCTGCCCAATACCTATTTGGCTTGGTCCGGCTGACCATTCTGATGCTGTTGATAGCAGGTTAAGAATTTCCCCCGGGGTAGGGCCACTATCTGTGCTGCTCCCTCACCCACTTTTTTTCTTGGTATGCAATTTACGATGCACACAAAGAGGCAGAAATCAATGCTTTCCAAGGGTGGTATCTTATTAGGGTGAAGCCCATGAACTGCCACTAGCCAACTGTTAATGACGTATAAAATGGGCATCTTATATGGTTCAACATGATACTTCTAAATGCTCAAGAACGGAGACTTGAATGTTTAAAGAATTCCAACTACCTTGAACTCTTAAAAAAAAAAAATAAGAAGAAAAAAAGAATTCCAGCTATCTCTAGATCAGCACTGTCCAGGAGAACTCCTGGTGATAATGGAAACGATCTAAATCTGCACAGCAAACACACAGCTACTGAGCATGTGAAATACGGCTAGTATGACTAAGAAACAATTTTTTAATTTTACTTGATTGTACTTGTTTTAAGCTGAAACAGCCCTATGTAGCTACTGTATTGGACAACAGAGTTCTTCACACAAGAAACAGGTCTCACTCATTTATATTTATAGTGTTTGAAGGCCCAGCACACAGGAGACATTTGATAAAGAAATGAAAAATACCTTCTTGCACTGAATACATTTTCAATCGGCTGTGTACCTTTCTTCCTATGAAGCTCTTAATTCTGATCTTCTAGCTCCACGTCCTCCCTTAGGTAGTTACTATCCCAGCAAATGTGGAATTATCAGGCCCTGTGGGTGACATTCAGAAGGCCACGCCCACACTGCCCAGCAGCTGGGCAACAGGAACTGACCTGACCACCACCTGACCTGTTGGGCCTCCATGTTCCCATCCACAGAATGGGAACAACCATACCTATTCTATAGAATGGGGCTGCTGCAAGGCCTAGATATGCGTCCAAGTTGTGAACTCTGATTCTCAACAGTCAACCTTAAAAACCAAGCTGAGCTCAGCTTGAGTTGTCCAATGAAGCAGGAGGCTAACTAGCAAGAATATTAACAGGTATGGCGGTCTACCTCACTTGGTCAACATTTATCGTGTTACAGGCCAGGCCTTAACTACTACTGTAGGGCCTGGATGTACAGCTGGATAGCAGTCTCTGCCTTCCTAATTCTGACTGACCATTATTTTTTCCCTCCCAAAACAAGATTTTAGCGAACAAAAATCCACAGTCTTGAAAGAACTTGAGTCCCTGCCTAAGTGTCATTCATTAGTAAAAGTTCCCAGAGATAAAAGAATAAGAAGAGTCTGGGGTCCTGACACTTTTAAAAGGTGTCCCTATTACATAATAAGCCAATATTCCACTTAAACCATTTCCATTCAACCACTTCGACAGAATTTGGTACTGTATAATTACTGCAGCCTGTTAACTTAGGAATCGTTTCAGCAAAGAGCTTAATTGCTCCAATGTGACTCAATCATTCAGGACTTATCTAAAACTCTCCAATCACCAAAAAATATTCATGCACCAAGGTACCACACTAATTTATCTCTTTACAGATGTTCAAAGGCTGATTCCTAACTATGAAAGAAAGGAGTCCTGTTACAGCATGGTGCCTACAGCTCTACCCACTGAACGTCCTCTGTTTCCAAACCCCAAGACACCTTTCTTGTCCCTATCCCAGCCGCCCTGCAAGCCACGTGTGCATTGCTCCAGGTAAAGGGAAAACAGCCTACTGGGAGGTATGCCTCCACTTTTCCTCCTTTGCGTAAATAGATAGGGAAATGGCATCTCCAGGACCTTAGAACCGGAAACTTCTTTCTGGAAAGGAAACAGGTTGGCAGCCCATGGTGGGGCTGACCTTTAGAAAGTTCATAAAGTAATTGAGACATCACCATCGTAAGCAGCATGCTGCAGGATCACCAAGACTTCTCTGGTGTGAGATTAAGAGGAAGTTAAGAAGAGCAAGCACAGAAGGAAAGTGTAAGGAGGGAGGTAGAGTCAATAGGAGAATGCTTCCCAACTGCGTAGGACGGGTGTAAAACGTGCAGCTGTCCCTCCTGAGAGTGCTGGAAAGAAGACCCGGGTCTCCAAAAACACTCAGCACTCAGAATTCTAAAGCGATCTCTAGTTCAGGATGTTGAGGCCCTGGTGGTCTCACTTCCCCAAACTCCAAAAAATACCATCCAGATGCCCCCACGCTGTAGGTTCCAGCACAGTAAGCAAGCAGTGAGGTGGGAGGTTCCCAAGCACCCTTCAAAGTTTCATTTCCTTGGTGCTTCCCAGTCTCTGCTGACCTCCGACCTCCAGGAGTTATTGCCAAACTGCCTTCTGTTTGCACAAGGTCCTAGTTTTTCCCAGCTCTTGCTGGGGAGGTTGCGCTGACCGTACTGTGAGTGGGTGGTATATCTCCAGGTTACAGATAAGTAAACCCAGGTTCAGAGAGGTTAAGGGACTTGCGCAGCGGGTCTGTAAGTGAGGGCTGGGAGTGGAATCCAGACCTTGGGACTTCTGTGAGCCCTCCGCCTGCGGTAGGCGGGCTGGAGGCAGAACCAGACTCCACCTCCCTCTCATGCCCCGCAAGCCCCTAAAAACTCATCCCAGCAGTACCAAGCAACACCTGTTGGCTATTCCCTACGCGTGCTGGGTCTTCACGGATTTTCTCTTAAGTAGAAATGATTGGCAGCCCCGTTTTTCAGACGGGAAAGCGGACACCCGGAGTGAGACAGCTTGGCCCAGGTCACCCTGAACGCTGCCGGGATTTCAGAAGCCCACTCCCTTAACCGTTACACCACAATGAGCTATCCTTTATTATCTGTAATCTGGGGAAGGGTCCCCGACGCTTCCCGGACGCCCTACTAGAAGCGCACACCCCGGCCCGTCCTCCCTCACCCAGGGCGCGGACTGGGGAGCCCGGCGGGCCGGGGACGGCGCCAGGCCGGGTGCCAGCGCGCTTGGCCGCCCGGGCCGGAGGTGCCCGCTTCCGCCTGGGCCTGGCACCGCTGGCCCATTCATCGTGGCGCGGGCGGGGCGGACCGGGCAGGGCCCGGGTGGCCCCATCACCCCGCTGGGCGCCTCGCGCCGGGCTCCGCGCTGCCGGGCCGGGGAAACGGTGCCCCCGGCCCCGCCGCCAGGGGGAGCAGGGAGCCGCCGCCCGCACTCCGGGAAGTTGCCACCCCGGGCGCCCGGGCGTCCGGACCCCGGACGGTCCCGGTCCTTGCACGGCGTTCCCCGCAGCCCCGAGTCCCAGGCCCGCCTGGTCGGGAGCGGCCCGCCCCCCGGAAGCGCCTCCAGGCCGCAGCCCTCAGGCGGGCGTGCTCGGCCCGCGGGCCCCCCATTCAATCCCGCCCTCCTCCCCCCCGGCCGGCCCCCGCCGCCTTCCGCCCGCCCCCCCAACCCTCCAGCCCGGACTCCAGCCCGGCAACGTCATCGGGCCGCTTCCCGAAACTTAACCCCTTCCTCCGCCAGCTGTGCGCCGCCCCGCCCCGCAGCCAACTTTCTTAGCCCAACTTCGGAGCGTGCGGGCTGGTCCGACGGCCCGCAGGGAGGGAGGGGTCGCCACGTCGCACTGCCGGGCCGCCGCAGGTTTCCCCCCACCAGGACGGCGAGGGGCGTGAGGTCCACACCGCGGGACGCGCTCGGCCACCGCCCCTGCACGGGGTTCGCCCGGCACACGCCCCCCGGGGTCCGACCCGACCCCGAGGGTCGGCGGCCGCAGCGACGGCAGGCTACGGGCGGCGCCGCCGGGGGAGGGGCCGCCAATGAGACGTGTCACTCGCGGCGCTGCCGGCTCCGGCCCTGGCGCCCCGACGGCCCGGCCCGCGCGCCGCCGCCGCTGCAGGGCCCGGCCAAGTTTCTTACCTGCAGCCGGAGACGCGGGAGGGAGAGCGAAAGGGCAGGAGCCGCCGCCGCCGCGGAACCGGGAGAGAGGAGCCGGCCGAGCCTCCGCCGAGAAGCCGCCCCCGAGCAGCTGCAGGCGCCGCGACCCCGACGCCGTCCGCCCCGTCCGCCGTCCGCTCCGGCCGCTCGCTGGCTGCGTGCGCGCGTGTGGAGTCGTGGCACTTTCTGCCTCGGAGCTGGCGAACGGCCCCCTCCACTGGGATCACCGCCTCCTGCCTTCCCCACCCGGGCCAGCCATTCATCGAGCCGCCTCTCCTCATTGGCCCGCGCCCCGCCACTCCGTGGGTCGCTGGCCAGTCAGAGCGCAGGCGGCCAAGCCGCGGCGGCGGCCATTGGGCAGAGAGGAGGGTCTCCGCCTCGACCAATGGGAGAGGGGAGGAGCTGCGGGGAGCCGCGGGGGGCGGGGCCGGGGAGGGGCGGGGTCGCGCGGTGCGGCGCTCGGCCCAGCGCGGGGGCGGGGCGGGGCCGAAACGCCCAGCCAAAGGCGGAGGGTAGGGGGCCCGCCGGTCAGCCCCGCCCACTCCAGGCCCGCGGCGCCTCTCGCCTCTCGCCTAGGGGCCGGCTCTGCCCAGGCAGGCTGCGGAAGGTTCGAATCCTGACGGTGCGGAGCCTGCGCCCCTGAATCTCGGCAGGCCGAGGTGGCGGTGGGTGTCACCCTGAGCGCGGTTGCGCAACCCGCCAACAGCGGGGAGGAGTGCCTTATTTAAACCCACTAACTTCCCCCAAGCAGCGGCACCTCCAGGCCCAGGGTGTGAGGACAAGTTCTGCTGGTGGTCAGCCCCAAGAGGACGAGCTGTAATCTTCAGAGATGGCATTCAGTACCAGAAAGGATTTTCTTGAGCAAATGGAGGAATTGGGATTGAAAGACCAGAAGGTGCATAAGGAGTCGAGGGTGGATGTGATTGCACCCATTTTTAGGGGTGGTACAACTGAGTACAGTCTATTTGAGTTACTCCTACAAAGCACGGCGGGCACAGCAATAAATGTAATCCACCCTATGGTGTTTTACTCGGTGTAAGGAAGAGGGTGAGAGGGTCTGACCCAAGCAAACTCACCCGTTTCCCGGAAAACTGAGCAAATAGTACTTCATAATATGGTCTCCTCCCCTCAATATAAGCTAACTACTGTCTCTTCATAACCAAATAAGTCTTTCAATTAAGGTAATTTTAGGCCTGGTTTTTAACCATTATATCGGGGTCTCTTAAGGCCAACTCTTTGAACTTGAGCCAAAGCCAGCTTCTTTCAAATTAAGGTTTACAAAAAGCCAAAAGGGCTGCTGCAGCCTAATCTACTCCACACCACTTCCCGGGTCCCTGTGGCTGCAGAATCCTGTTCCTAATATCTATTTGTTGGACAATTTCACATTACCATCCCCCATCACTGTACTAGTTGTTGTTAGAAAGATGTGGAAAATACAAGCTGTGGTGAGGGAGTTGAGGAGTTGAGTTGAAGTTAAACTGTTCATTCCTATTTTTAATCTCAGCAGTTCCTTAACACATTAATGATTAATCAATGGAAATTAACCAGGATTAACTTTCAACACCCAGTCTTTTCCCAGTGGTGAGCCTCCACTTGAAAGAAAAATCCAGAATCTCAGCCTCTGGCTGGCATATCAACTAGTTCTAATTGACCATGGGTAAACCAGTTAACTTCTCTGACATGGGTGTACCCCTCTAGGACAATCTGGGTTTTAGAGAGGAAATTCATTCGTTCTTCATTCATTCATTCATTCATTGGTGTTTGTTGAGTGCCTGGTATTCACTAGCAGGCTGGGCAAGCAGCCTAGAGTGATACACAGACCCAGTAAAGACTCAACTGCCCTTAAGGACCTTGCTGTGGGCAGAGACCCTCATCTTATTCACTGTTTAGGTTTTCCCAGAAGCAGATCCTGACGGGAGTTTGGGATTCAAGTGACTCATTTGGTGGGGATGATCACAGGACACATTGGTAGAGAAGTAGAATGGGAGGGAGCTGTATCAGGCAAGTAACACAATATCAAGCAAATGACTGGTGTGGGCAACCAGGCTCAGTATTACTCAGCCTGTTGGGAAACCGTGTGGAACACATCCCAGACATGTCCTACCTGAGGGGTGAGGAGGTGGGTTATTATCCCCCATCCCCACTCCTCATTGACTGAGGGCTTCCTCTGAGAGGACTTTAATTAGTCCCATGCCCTGTCAGCAAGAGAAAGCCTTCTGGCAGAGAAAAGCATCTGCTCACCACAAAAACCCTTGGCAGAAGGATACATGCCTGAGGGGTCTGGAGGGGTCACGGTCGTATCTTCTAGGCAACTGTGACCCAGAGCCTGACACAACACCTACACAGAGTAGAGGCTCAGTAAATGCATGTTCTGTAAATACGTTAAATGAATTACAGAATGGCAAAGTTCCTAGGCATGAGGGGTACTTACAAAAAAGGGGCTCTCTGTTCCCTCCCACAATCTAACGTTTGGTTTGGCCTCAACACAATGTATGTTTCAGTATGGAGATGTGGCCTGGCCTGAGCCTTTGCCTTTCCTCCCTCCCTGCTCCTTGTCCTCCCTCCACTAGGCTCTGTTAGGCCCAGAGCAGCGCCCCCCCCCAACCCACTGCCTGGCCTGACCTGACTCTCACAGCCACTGCTGTGCCCACAGACCCCCATCCTTGGTCTTGCTCAGCCTCATCAACGAGTTTAGGCCTTGCACTCTCCCAAGGTGTGTCTGGGAAAAACAGGAACTACGTCAAGATTAGGTGGACAGGGGTGCCTGTGGGGAGATGGAGGGGCATAGTGGGTTTTAGTTGTGTGTTAAAAACAAATAGAATGTTCTTAATAGGAAACCCTAAATATACAAGAAGAATTACCTAGTATGGTCCATTCACTCATGATGGTGCTTTGCTTTCTATTACTAAATCACAGATAGTAAAAGAGTAGACAGAAGAGATGAGAATATCTTACAGTGTAAAAAGAACTTTTGCTTTATCAACAGCTATGAAAGGGTGATAAATGACACACAGAATAGAATGTCACATGGAAACAAAGCCATTGTAACAATATCTAACGTTTTTACATCTTGTCATGTACCAGGTGCTGTTTGAAATGCCCTACATGCAGGTAAAATTATTTAACCCTCAGAACAACTCAGTATAGGGGGTACAGTTATTATCTCCATTATAGGGATGAAGAAACTGAGGCACAAGGAGGTTGAGCAACCTGGTCAATGTCTCAGGGCTAGTTAGAGGAGGAGAGTTGGGCTTCAGGGTCCGCGGGTCCACGCAGGAACTGCTGCACTTGGTGCCACATACTGAAAGGCATGCTGTGTGGGGGGTGGTGGTGACTTCAGGGAGAGGTTTGTGATCCATGACAGCTGACATCGCTCCCTTGGCACTCTCTTTCCGGTGGTAGTGATGCTTAGCTTGGTTGGGGACCCACTAGGTTGGGAAACCATTGTAATAGCTCCAGTGACGAGGGCTTGGGAATGGGGCGGTGGCAGGAGAGGGAGGTGCAATGATATTTTATGAGGGGCAATTAGGGGGTGAAGTAGGTGAGGGTTCGTGACCATGGGGTGTGAGGTACAGGGATCTACCACCTGTGAGCCCCTGTTCCCAGCCTGAGTGACACCACTGGGGCAGGACCCATAGGAGAATGAATATGTAGGGGACAGGAATTGGGGAGGACGTGGCATGTTTATTGACATGTAGAATTTGAGAAGCTTGAGGGAAGTCCAGGTGGAGAGACTGTTTCTGTGAAGCTCAGACACTGAGGCCAGTGTGGGTAACACAGACTGGAAAGCTAAGCACATGAGTGGGGGTTTGAACCTTCAGGACAGAGATGACCACACACAGCAGATAGAGCTGCGAGCTGCATGTGGATGGGGACAAGAGAAAGCCAGTACTGGAGCCCTGGACAGAGAAAGGAAAACCCACAAAAGAATCTGTATCGATCAGCTATTGCTGCATAACAAACCACTGCAAAACTCAGTGGCTTAAAACAAGGCTTGAGGCTTGGCTGATCTTGGCTGGCCCCCACATGGGTCTTTGGGTGGGCTGGAGTTCACCTCAACTCAGTACCTACTATGTGTCAGTCACTGTTCTAGGTTATGGTGAGACAGCCAGGAACAAGGCAAAGGCTTTCCTTTGGTGGAGCTCACATTCTAGCGAGAGACAGAAAGTAGACAAAGTCAACTGATAAATAAACAAGATGAATTAAAATGGTGCAGAGGGCTACAAGGAAGAGAACAACCTCTAGCTATGGAGAAGGGCAGGGATCTAGGAATGGGGAGGGCGGTGGGTGTCAAGAACATGATCAGAGGAAACCTCTCTGGGGAGGTGATGGTTGAGTTGACACTTGAACATGAGAAAAAGCTGATCTTGTCTTGGAAAGAAGGATAAGAAGAATCAGCAAAAAAAAATTCCTGCGGTGGGGAGGAGCTTAGCAGGTGGCTCAGGGAATAGGAAGAAAGGCAAGGGATGAGCAAGGCAGGAAGGTACCTAGGTCCCACATTCCCGAGAAGGTATTGGGCAGCCAATGGGGTTGGGGAGCTTTAGGCAGGAAAGTCTTGCAATCTGATCTTCATTAAAAAAAAAAAAAAAAAAAACACATTAACATTAGTTAAGATAGTGGAATCGTGGATCCCCAGACCAGCTGGGAGGCTTTTGCAACATTCCAGACAAGATAAGACTGTTACACTGGTAAATATTTAACATTTGGCTCTGGAGGTAGGGGTGGAGGAGGTATTCCTAATTTGCAGCAATTATCAATTTCCATGGTGTCAATACTCCCATCATAGCTGATTTCAGGCTGCTAAGTCACTGAACACAAAGGTGGGAAGAAATTTGCAGTAATATGCCATTATATACCATGGAGATAATCTCGTAAATAATCTCAAGGGCATGTGTAATAGTAAAATGTAGTGAAATAATTGGAAAGAGATGATGTTGAGTATTTATTACTTGTTTATTACTTGTTTTTCATACAATGTTTCTTTTTTAAATTTTTTTTATTTCTTTAAGGATTTTATTTATTTATTTGAGAGAGAGAGAGCATGAGTGGGGGTAGGGGCAGAAAGAGAGGGAGAAGCAGACTTCCCACTGACCAGGGAGCCTGACGAGAGGCTGGATCCAAGGACCCTGGGATCATGACCTGAGCCAAAGGCCGACGCCCAACCAACTGAACCACCCAGGCACCCCTCATACAATCTATTTCATTGTAAGTTTATATCATTAAATTTTTAATAATCATTGTGTTTAATGAACTGCTTGAAAAATTCTTAAAAACGTAACAATCAGCTGTCATGAGCCAGCTGGCTCTTCCACACCACTGAATATAATAGTCGTCTGGACCAGAGTGGAGGGTGCGTGTGTGTGTGTGTGTGTGTGTGTGTGTGTGTGTGTGTGTGTGTGTGTGTG